>NC_083770.1:47492783-47630283 GCF_963514075.1 Conger conger | reverse complement strand
CTCTTTTTTCACTGAAACAGATTTTTCATCATAAATGTCTTCAAACACTTTCATTCATTTTGTATCACTGTGGTTCTACAATAAGCATAAATTCTGAATCTGAATGACAAAATGTTGTTTATAATTTTTCATCATACATTTACAATCTAATTTCTTTTAATCAACAAAACGTTTTCTTTTTCTTTTTTTCAAAAATCAAACTTCCTTTACAATACACTTGGGTCGTTTTGATCTGCATATCATATGAATGGGATGTTACTGACAATTTGTAGTGATATTCATTAGGAATTAATGCAGTGTGCACTTTTATGTCAGTCCCTTGCCATCCATTGGAAAGCTTTCGAATTGAATGTCTGTCCAATATACAACATACACAATAAAATTAACTTCATCGCTGTTTCTGTGTTACATTACATTACATGTCATTTGGCTGACGCTTTTATTCTTACAGTTGACTAGACTCAGCGGGAGACAATCCTCCCCTGGACCAATGCAGGGTTAAGGCTGTGCGGATCTTATAGTGGCTACACCGGGAACCTTGTGGGTCCCAGTCATGTCGCCTACTTTAACCACTACGCTACAGGCTCCTGATTTCAAGGAGCCTTGACGGACAGGATCCCTAAAAAAAATGTTAGAACATAGGATTCACAACTTCTTATTTGTCGGTTGATGAAACTAACCTCAATAGAATATTCTTATTTTAATGAGGCCCAGGACCGGGCGGCGCCCCTGTGCGCGGGTCCGTTCGAGTCCGCCTGAATCTCCTCTAGTAGGCCACTTATTTTCCTTTTCATCTCTTTTTCAGAACGGCAGATGGACAAGTTTTCTGCATTTATTAGTTACATGACCAGAGCAAGACTTTGAACTGTATCTATTACATAAGGTGTGCTACTGCCCCGTATATCTCCATTGGCTCTTATGGACATACATTAGTTTCTTGTCTTCTAAATACACACAAACTCAAGATTCAATTAGACCATAATACCGAGCATGTTCTCACTCCCGCGCCCTGCCCCACACTGTAATCCATTCAACTGTTCACCTTTTTACGTAGACTTCACCGAGAAACACCTACAGCCTGATCAGCTCCTGTTTCAGGACATTGTATTTTTGTAACAAAGCCCCTGGAAAAGCTGTGAACATTTTCAGGCTGAACACAACTACGTGAAAAACATTCGTGTAAGTCATGTGGATTTGTCTGAAGTGCTAAATACATTTCGGATACTTTCAATGGGAATAACTCACACAAGACACGGACCAAATCGCAGCCAAAAATGAACTTAAGTGTACCTACCTTGGCCGTCAAAAAATGATCTTTGCAGATGCCGCCTCAGTAGTCACTGCCTGACTTGAGCTTCTCATCCGTAAACGCTATTTTCGTACGGGATGTGCACTCCTTGGCATTTACTGACGCGTACAACGTTGTCTTCCGTGTTTCACGTAAGTTATCTTTCGTAAGTTTTCAACTACACTTTGCCTGTGCTTGCCAGACACGGAGATGCCTTCCTTAGTTCCCTTTCCCGGAGAAGAAAGTGTACTCTTTGTATGAATGCAGGTATACTTTTCAAAACTTTCCATGCTTAGCTTTCCTGTTCTCCGCCCCCATAACATCCAGATACTTCCAGCCAAGGAATGGGTGGGCAAACAGGGAGCGCAGTAACTGACCACCACCGTCACCTCCTGCTTACGGGTTAGCACCGGGTACCGCCTAACCTGCTATACAATACCCGTTACTCTTTCCCCTGGTATTGGGCCAGTACGGTAATGTGGTTAATTTTGGTTACAAATTAGTCTCCCATAACTGCCACGACTTACTTTTATGCAAACAGTGAATTGAGTTGTCCAGACTCCAAATGGACATTTGCATACCGCTAGTGTCGAGATGTATAAGCTGGCCATCAAAAAAAAGATCAGCCTGAAATGTAGTACTAGTAGTATGCTAGTAGGCGGTTTCGAGGCACAGCCAATTTCAGAGTTGGTAGCATAGACTGTATAAAAACTCAAGTCTGAAGAGGGGGCAGCAACCTCTTTAGGCGTTCTAATGTAAAACATAACGCGTTTATATTAACTGTATTTCACTCATTTAGTGATCGTCGGATATTACCTTTTTGAAACCAATATACACTGTAAATGTGCGTGAGTGCAGGGCGTTAGAGTAAAACCCAACCTTTAGCCAACACCGTCCTCTAGTGGCGAGTTGACATACTGCAACTAAAACGTTTTAGTATTGTACTGTACAATGGAAGGATGTAGAATAGAAAGTTACCCTTCTTGTACTGCCATTGCAAGCCACCGAAGAGGCAATTATGAAACAATAACAGGCTACTTTACACATGTAAATCCATATATTTTTATTGATCAAATAATGAGGTTGTCATGGATACAAATATATGGATGTGATCATACTCCATTGTATTTTTAAAAATGCTTATTCAATTAAATTATAAATGTCTGTCAACATTTTCAGAAGAAAAAAAAAAAAAAGAAAAAAAAAAAGACTACTGGAGTTGTGAAAGTGTACACCCCCCTGACCCTTGACAGTCTGATATTCTGGCAGTGAAAAACGCTATGCTACATCACATGACTGATTAGTTAATGAACGTGAACAACACAGCTAAATTGTTATACATTTTTAAAAACATTAGAATAAGCATGTTTAAAAGTAAAGTTCACCAAAATCAATGACCATACACATAATAAATGTGGACAATTAATAAATTAAGAAATATTACAATTGTTCATTAATTACTTTTAAGATTGATTGGGAAAGGACAAGCAAAGTTTAAAAACCAAAAATTTCAGTATACAAACATTCACAAAACCCAGTCACCCTCAGTGCATTACAGTAGTAAAAGCTAAACTATTACATTAATTGAATTTAATTGAATTTAATTTAGCCACGCGTCCAACTGACCAAACGTACCCCCACACGTTGCTGCTAGGACCCTCCCGTGAGGAACCCTGACAATGTAAGGAACACGTGGATCATTCTACCTGCACAACGGGCCAGGCACACGGTGGCACAGGTAACCTTCATCCTCACGTTGCTGCTGTGTGTTTACTTCACAACGTTCAGCATCCCTTACAGTGACGCTATCATTTCATTCCCAAACATTTACCACCTTAAAAATGCACTTACAGGAAGAAAAAAAAAAACACAAAAAAAAAAAACAATGCAGATTATTTTGGTCCAGACAGTGGACACAGAGTAGCCCTGTATAATTCAGAGGTAAAATCTTACATTCAACACCAAGCATGTTATTTTTCATCATTATTTAATTGTTCAAGAAGTGAACATCATGTAAACTCTCCACTGTATAAAGAAGGCCTAAATCTATACTTTGGTCTCAGAGGCTACCGGAATGTGAGCGTCGTCTGCAGACAGATATCAAAAATATTTTAATTCACATTAAAGAACCTGAAAATCGAGATCAGGTTTCCAAGAGAGGCAATTCTGAATCTTGAGAAAAATAAAATAAAATGAATTGTCATGGTTAAAAAAAAATGATTTCACATTTTCATATTTTTGAAAGAGGCTGGAATTTTACACTTACACTATTTTTCTCCAGGCTAAGAATTAAGCCAAGCAAATATTTAATGAAAAAATAAATCACCAAGAGACCAATTCACATAATCCGTTCATTTCTTGAAATCCTTAATTGACACAAACCCAATCTTAATATTGGTTTGAAATGTGGATCTGAGTCAATGATAGTAAAAGCAACAAACCTACACCTCCCATCGCACCGTTTGCTGAATTTCTTCTCTTTAAAATCAGATCTGACGGCAGGTTAAAAACTACAAGCAGCACGCTGCATAATGGATGGAGGAGAACGACAGCCCTTATACTGACAGGAAGTAGATAACAATATTTAGTAAAAAGACAGTGAATACTATGTAGAGTCTTCAGTATTCACCAAACATTGCAAGAGTCTGACCATTTGCTCATAGACAAGTCAATATAACTCCACAAATCATAAGACAACTGAGACATTTCAGTCAAATGATAATCGAAGCATCACATACATGTAGATGTTCTACAAGTTATATCAATATCACTTTATCAGTCAGTAATAGACCCACCATTTTTGCACAAAGCCCAGGTGGATTGAATACAGTATTATTTTTATTAAGTTTTTTTAAGTTTGTGAAAGTAGTTTCAAGTAGCTCTCGGTTTAATTAACTCCAGAAATGAATAAATAAAACATGACTGATGGTAAACTGGTTTAACAAGCACATGAACTGAGAGTGAAGGCATTCAATAAAATTAATTACATTTTGGGTTTCAAATATTTCGGTGTTGGTTTTTCCTAAAAACAGCCTCAAAGAAGGATTTTAAAAAAAAATATATATATATATATACACATATATATATATATATATTTTTTTTTTTTTTTAAAACCCCATAATATTTCGGTTGCTGTTTCATCCAGCCCTTTAGGTTAAAAGCACCCTGAACTGCGTAAACCCCAGCAATAGGGTGGGCCTAGAGTGAATGTGCACGTCAACAAGGACAGCCTGCAGTAGGGCTTAGGCAGGGCATTCAGAACACACACCCATCTCTTTATCACAGGGGGGTGTGAACACCGCAGCGCTTCCGTCTCGACGCCTCATTCAGCTACGCTCGAGCAGTCTCACGGCAGAATCACGGTCCTCAGGACCTCCATAAGTAGAATCAGTCGTGTTAGCGCTGGGCTAAAGCACAAACCCTTTACTGAGAAGACTGCTTTAGCAGGTTCAAGCCAAGGCACTCCAGTGAAAACCATAAAAGAAGACCGAAAGGCAGGTCATCCGTTCCGACAGACCGGAACCGGGTCACGGACTGCCCCCCGAAAAGTGCAAAGGCACAGAACCTGAGGCAAACCGCAGGACAGGAACTAAAAGCCCCCCCCAAAAAAATAATAATAAAGGAAGGGGGTGGGGGCTGAAGGCTTTGGTCACACAGTGGAACAGGCTGAGAGGACCGGGTGGGGGGGTGGGGGGGTCAGGGGTCACACGGTGTATTCCAGCTCAGCGTTCATTTTAAAGTACATTTCGTAGATGGCGTCCACCGTGACCGTGTAATTGACCAGAAACTGCCGGATCTTCTCCAGGCACTCCTCCTCCCGAACCTCCCGCCCTTTGGCCAGGGCCTTCAGGAAGTCCGCTTTGTAAGGAGCCGCGTACAGCGCCGCCTGCAGGTGGGAGAGAGCAGGCGCGTCAGCTCCTCCGACGGGCGCCCGTGGAGACGAGCACAGAAACAGCACAGCAGTCAAAGCTACCGTGACATTTTACACTTAACATTTCAGGCATTTGGCAGACGCTTTTAATCCAAAGCGACTAACGAGTGCATAGGTTCTTCCACAAGTTAAAGCATCAAATCCATAACTAGTAGCGGTAGTGGTTAAGGTACATGACTGGGACACGCAAGGCCGGTGGTTCTAATCCCAGTCTAGCCACAATAAGATCAGCACAGCCGTTGGGCCCTTGAGCAAGGCCCTTAACCCTGCATTGCTCCAGGGGAGGATTGTCTCCTGTTTAGTCTAATCAACTGTGCATCGCTCTGGATAAGACCGTCTGCCAAATGCCAATAATGTAATGTAATGTAGTAAAATACACATGAAGGGCTGTTCCAGACAAAAATACAGTCATCGTAAGTGCACATTTTTTCTTTTCTTTTTTTTTGGGTTAGACAAGCATCAGGAGGGACGACTAAGGTATAGTTTGAAAAGGTGTGTTATTAGTCTGCGTCGAAACGGGCACGGCCAACCAACTACACCCTGAGACGCGCGTTACCTTGAAGAGCTTTTGGACCAGCCAGCCGTGGTACTTCTTCAGAGCGAGCTCATAGGCGCGGGTGATGTTGACGCGGATGAGGTCGGGGTTGGTGTCGTCCCGCTCGCCGTCCACAAGGCTCTGCAGCAGGACCTGGATGAATTTCAGCCCCCTGGTGGACAGAAGAGAGCGCGGCGGTCAGGCCCACAGGAAGCTCAACAGACACGCTTCCCAGGGCCCCATGGGAAATGTAGTCCCGCATCGGCCTGCCCACCTTTTCAGCCACATCAGCGCCAGGGTGGCCCCCACTTTGGGCCACTCCGACCCGTACATCTCCTTCTCCGCGTCGAGAATCTGCTGCAGGGTCTTGAACCGGGTGGGGTTGCTGTCATACACCGCTTTGATTTTCTGTAGAGAAAGATGGATTTTTTTATTTTGTTATTTTTCTCAGTACTTGTTGCTCCTCTGTCACGTTATTTTATTACATTACATTACATTACATTAATGGCATTTGGCTGAATCTGCTGCAGGGGCGTACAGTTGATTCGACGAAGCAGGAGACAATCCTCCCCTGGGCCTTGCTCAACGGCTGTGCAGATCTTATTGTAGCTACACCGACCGGGATTAGAACCACCGACCCAGACATTTACCTTAACCACTACGCTACAGGCCGCCCCATTTTATATTGTGGATTCTCAAAGACTTTTGTTACACTCCACAGCAAACCCAGCCTAAAGGCCCACAGAGCAAGGCACTAATGGCTACCCACACCTTGTTTAAAGGGCACTTCACACAGAATGTCGTCAAAAAATTAATTCAGAACTTTATCCTTCCAATTCCTTCACACATACCATTTCTAGAAGGGCTGGGAGATTCAAGTTTCCAGTGAATGGTGATGTCCTCGAAAACTAAAGTCATTACCTGCATGTACTGAGGACCTCCTAAGACACATCTGTCGGTTACTGGTGCCCAATCACAGAACAGCTCTGGGTGAGGTATTAGTGTTAGATGGAGCCACGGGACTTACGGTGATGTTTCCAGCAATGTCCGCTTTGACCGGAGCGAAGATCGTGGAGCCCAGGCAGTCTGCGTGGGCAAGAGAAACACAACTAGTACAGTAACAGGATAAGAAACATCACAACACAAAATCCACTTTCTTGAATAACCCGGAGGCGGCACGGATGGTGCAGTGGGCAGCACTGCCGCCTCACAGCAAGGAGGTCCTGGGTTCGAATCCCCGTCGGCCGGGGCCTCTCTGTGCGGAGTTTGCATGTTCTCCCCGTGTCTGCGTGGGTTTCCTCCGGGTACTCCGGTTTCCTCCCACAGTCCAAAGACATGCACGTTAGGCTGATTGGAGAGTCTAAATTGCCCGTAGGTATGAGTGTGTGAGTGAATGGTGTGTGTGAGCCCTGAGATAGACTGGCGACCTGTCCAGGGTGTATTCCTGCCTTTCGCCCAATGTATGCTGGGATAGGCTCCAGCCCCCTGCGACCCTGATCAGGATAAGCGGGTTAGGATAATGGATGGATGGGTGGATGAATAACCCGGGCCATAATAAAGACACGCACAACCTTTTTACAACCGACAAAACTAAGAACACATCCACCGATTGGTGCAAAACAAATACCACAACCAATCACATTACTGGTTTTTACACATGCTAAGAGGCCTTTCTAAATCTGGCCCATACTGTAATTCTTTGTAATTGGCTTAATGTAAAGCACTTTGAGCTACATGTTAGGTAAGAAAGGTGCTATATAAATAAAGTTTATTATTATTAATATTATTACAAGGCTACAGAAAGGTTTGAGAAATTTGCACTTGACGAGATTTACATCTTTGCTTGTGTACTAAGGCTTCTTTGAGCCTTTAACCCCCATTTAAAATAGTGCACCCCCCTCTCCCCCTCTCCCCCTCCTCCATCCAGTTTCACTTAAAACAGCTCGTCAATAATTCAGGCCTTCCAAAAGAGCGGGACAGATTTGTGAAAGCGCCTCTCTCAACCTCATCCATTTTTTAGCAGCCCCCCCCCCCCCCCCCCCAGGTGCGGCGTTTAGCGCGGGCAGAACCGTGAAACGCCGGGCCGGCACCGCGCCACACGGCTGTCTCACAGGGCCACGGGTTCAGCACGGCGCCCGGCCGAGGGAGCAACACCCAGCAAACCCCGCCTCAATTCAGCCCGAGAACAATTCTGCCCCAAAATGTGGCCAACGGCAGTCTAAAAAACCACAGACAGAACTGTGTCATTACAGTTCATGGATTTTGTGGAATGCAATGTGTTTGTTGAATATAAAATAAAAAGCAGAGACAAAAAAACACAATTTAAGACCAACTTAATGACAGTACATTATACTGTAGGCCTATTTTATGAGCGGGGGGCGCACACATGCTCATTTATAGCAATGCCCTGTTAATCCACCCCACCAACCTACCCCCCTGACCTCCATAAAGGAAGTTACTCCTGCCCCGGGCACCTGCTAAATGAGGTCAGCGGAGCTTTGAGTGTCTTCTGCCATCCCGTTTGTCTACCTGCAGTAGACCGAGACGGCCGCTAGGGGGGAGCGTGTTGCGACAGCGGGCCACAGTTTCTGGTTCAGGACAGACCGCTGGGCATTGTGCGCCCACACAGGGCATCTCTGGTTACCGAGAATTCCACCCCCGTCCCTCAACGTGGCGACGTTTCCTGAATGCACTCATTATCCGAAGGCCTTGTCTCTCTCTACTACCCCGCCACACAATGCGGCCCTTTTTGTTGTCTTGTTTGGCTTGCATTTTGTCACCGCTTTGTGTGCGTTAGTGATGCTGGCACCCTCAGGACCCGCGCTGAAAGCACGGAGTTCAAACCGCCATTACCAGCTACTTCAGACAACAAAACGAGAAAATATACATCTCAATAATTACTTAACCACACCAATGGCCATTATCACCTACATTTAACTGTCCGATTAAAAACGGGATGGGTCATATTACGGGCAACTTTCGGTTTCAATTAATTACAAGGCCATTACCCAGCTATTCTCCACGCTTGAAATGACGGCGCAGGTCACATAAATTAAGTATAAGCCCACTGATACGCTTTTTCATGCATTCAAATAAATCCACTCATTCCCTGAAAGAAAAGCAGCGGCACAAAAAATAAAAGTGAATTTGATTTGCATTGTGTGACGGGCGGGTAGAGTTTCCTGTATTGTTGAAAGTTTAAAGGGGAGGTGGTTTGGTAATTAGCGGACTCAACACAAAGCAATGAAATGGAAAGAAAGCCAGGCCACGTCCACCACTGAGACCTGGAACGCTTTGGGTGTTTCAGATGGCAAACTCAATAGAAAAGCTTTCATATGTGAACACACAATGAAGGCTGCAATGATGCCCGGGTTATGGTGTGCTACCGCTGAATGGGCAGGGCAACTCAACACCAGGCTAATCAATTCCTCATCCCAAATTGAGGACAGGAGATTAAATTATGTATGCAAAAGGTTTGTTACTTTCTTGGCAAAGCTATACGATCCAAAAAGATAGCCTAATCCCTGATGACAAATAATTGTTTCGGCTTGAAGGAAGCGTTTAAATCGATTGGCATATCACGTTGCGCGGCGTTTTAATGCTGCGTTTAAGAAAGACGTGACAATTCCCAAAGGGCGGAGATCAGTGGAAATCACTTTCAAGATTTGTGAAACCAGTACAGGATATTCAAAGAGATTCTGAAAATAGTTATAGTCTTCTACATAGGCTATAGTCTAGCTATAAGCAAACACAGAAAGATGACAGATGGTGGGAAATTAATTTTCATAAAAATCTAATTTTCACATTAACACAAACAACGACATAACGAGGTCTCGAATGTCAGTTGGGGAGAAAATTGCAATTGCATACACCACAGCCCTCCCCCTCCACAGCGCCGAAATTGTAACGGCCTGAGGCAACAGGCTTCGACTTGTTCAGCGACAGTATCCCCAAAGATCCACATTCACTGCGTTTGGGTGAGTCACTGTCCTTTCTTTGTCTTCCAGAACCATGGTAACGGAACAAACAGTAGCTACGGGGCTCCATACACATTTAGCGTTTAATATGTATACCAATGAACAGGCTCCGGACAGGTAGGGTGCAAAAACAAGAACATGAAACCACACTCCAAGTCAAACCCTAACTATACACGTCCCTGAATCAGCCGCTATGTAGGCGACACATTTGGCAAGTGTCTGTAAAAGCATAGTTGGGGACGCCACGCCTATATCACCATCTCAACACATACGGCCTTGAATGTCTACAAGGTTTTATTTTGCCCGCTGTAGGCAGAGTAGGGAATTTGAGGCACTGGAGCAGGCCGTGTTTGTTTTTCCAACAAAACTCTCAAAAGTTGGATCAGTCGGATTCGGACTGAGGCGTTAGTAGGCTAAATCCCATCCTTATAGTATACACTTCAATCTTAAATGACATAATAAATAGGAAATTACTGATTTGACATAGTATGATCAGTATGCGGCATATCTAACATAAATAGGCTATAGAAGAAAATGTGAGAAAACAGCAGGCTTTTGAACCCAAAGATAATGGTTAATAATATGACAATGGTTAATAGCCAAATTATTATAATACATCTCCAGTGTAGTGGGATGGACCTTCTACATAAAATAGGTTAATAAATAATTCAATAAAAAGCACCATCAACTAAAGTACGTCCGTTAATTAAAGAACAACTACTTGTATATCGTCTCTAAAACATTTTAATCCCAAACATTAATCACTCGTAATATAATTGATAGTAAGTAAAACACACAAGAGTTTGTGAAAGGATCAGGATAGTTTGATTACAAAACGAGTTGTCGACCCTCACTGGTTTATAGTAAACAAAGGACAGGTATGTGGGGAACATGTTGCCAACACAACTGTCACAATCACATTATAGCTACAAACCTCACCCAGTAAGTGTTAATTAATACGGCCTTACATCTCCGTACTAAAAGAATGATCTTCATGCCAGTAAGATAGCGGCCAAGATAACAACCGTTAACTAATTAACTTAGTGCCTATATTCACTGGGTATTAAAGTAAAAGGGTGCTTGCGAATCAGATGTTACAAATAGCATGTTTACCATGTCGGAATAATGACTCGATAAAAGTATGATTATTCGAAGTAAACAAATACAATCCATGTGTTACATCTAAATTAGCTAAAGTTAGCAAGCTACCTACTTAGCTAGCAAGATAACACATCCGTTGTGAACTGGACACAACAAAATGCATTGAAGAAACTCGGGTATTCAACTATTTGACTGTAGATATCTGATTTAAATATAGGTAGCCAACCAATTGTCATACAGCTCCTGGTCTGATAGCTGTGGTTTACGATAATTCAGTAGGCAATACGCGAGTCTCAGTTCACTAGAATCTGCACAAACTCGCTAGTTAGTACCGCTTTAGATAACTAGCTAGATAAGACAGCAAGCTAGCTAAGTTATCTGAGCCTGTGAAAACTTACCAAAGAATGGCGGAAGGTACGACACCGAATCCAGAAAGGGTCTGGTCTCAACATGCTTATCTGCAGGGAGCTGTTTGAATTGGTGCTCCATGAGAAGCGCCATGGTTCAAAGAATCCGGAGAAGGACGCCCCAACTGCCGTTAAAATCTAGCGAGCTCGCTATTTAAAATACAGCCAGCCAAAGATTCGGAGAGAACCCGGAACTGCTCACGAAGCCTCACTCTCCAACTCCCCAATGCAAATCTGCTGATATTTGACAAACACTGTGACAGTCCTAAAGGCCACACACGGACTGGTCATTTTCAACAGGTGGGCAAAATATTAACCAATCCGGCACAAGTGGGCGGGACAAACACCGCCCAGATGTGGAAAAAACGAAGCCGACCTGCGACCCGCTTTAGAAATGTTCTGCTTGTGTTCATAACTAGAAAATTGCTTTTTGCAGAAGCGAAATTTATTTTAGTCACATGACTGACGGACCTTAACTAATGTTTACGAGTTACCTAACGTTACCCAACGACTTAATTTGCTTGCATTGGCAATTAGGTTGCTTGGCCAAATGTTTGCTTTGCATTTGACTAGTTTATTATACAATTAACGTGCTATTTGGGTACTTTTTATTCATGTAGAAAGGGGAAGTCAATTCCATTTTTTTCAACCAACTACAAATTGAAATGTTATGTTGCTAGTTTAACGACTTGCACAGAAGACGGTCAAATCAATGGACCGCACGAGGAACTGTAGATTCTTTATTTGGAACAAGCCTTGTGACTGGTGAGGTTCGTGGCTGTTTCTTGCTCACTTTACCCTGCCATTGAAATTACGCACAAACGGTGAGACCTTCGGGGTACAGTTAGACAAGACCATCCAGCCCACATTAAACATTTACCTATCAATGGTGAATAATTTAAAAGCAGACAATCGAATACACCTATTTAGACGAAGTGTCTCTGTGCTTTGCACCTTCAGTCAACACTGTCTTTTCTGTGCACTTAAGTAGTGGAGTAATATTTACATACAAGCATCTATTTCTCAGCTGTGTGCAACTGCCACGCCTATGCAGATCTTCATATTTAGATGCAATTCAAAACCTTATGTGCACATGTGTTTGCATAATCACTGTCTCAACAGATTGTATCATGAGAGAACCTGCTGAATTATATCAGCATTTCCCAGACCATTCAGTGGCACTTGCCTATAACTTGGGATGGGCAAAAATACGTACATGTATTTTCATGCAAAATACCCCAAATGTATCAAACTACAAAATACTGCAACAAAAACATGTATCGAAATATAATACAGTATTTTGAAATTTGAATATACAATAAAATACATTTCCTGGGGCGCATTAGATCAGTGGCTCACAAAAGCATTCATCAATGGGGAAAAAGTGGACTGGCTAAGTCAGTCACCTGATTTAAATCCAACGGAACCAGCATTTCACTTGCTGAAGAGGAGACTACAGAAAGAAGCACCCCCTAAAACAAAGATCAACAGCAGTCAAGGCCTGGAAAGGGATTTCCAGAGAAGATACCAAACTACTTTCACTTTTACTTTTGGAGTACACTCGTGTTTGATTGATGCATCATTCCACCATTGAATAGTGTGTGGTAGTTGGTTAATGTATGGCAAAATAGTAATACATGACACTACCGATCACGTAAAATCATTTAAGCTCCTTTTAAATACCAAGTGTTAACAACAGTTAATGCAGTTCATGCGTTCGTTTTGTAATATATTAAGGGGAAAGGGTCTATAGGCAGACATAGGGTGGCCTGTAGCGTCGTGGTTAGGGTAAATGACTGGGACACGCAAGGCCGGTGGTTCTAATCCCAGTGTAGCCACAATAAGATCCGCACAGCCGTTGGGCCCTTGAGCAAGGCCCTTAACCCTGCATTGCTCCAGGGGAGGATTGTCTCCTGCTTAGTCTAATCAACTGTACGTCGCTCTGGATAAGAGCGTCTGCCAAATGCCATTAATGTAATGTCATGTAATGTAATGATTTGCAGTCCAAGAGTACGCCACTTGATGAAGAATGTTAGAGACTTGCACACAATTTATTATTATTGTTTTTTATGTATTTGCAGTATTTAGAATAAACAAAAAAAAAATACAGAAAGGTTTAGATACAAATTACATGGACATTTCTCCCTACGTCATAAAATACAAATGAGAAAATAGTCCACATGTATTTGAAATACAAAATACTATCAGAAATACTGCCCATTCCTGTCTTTAACCTAGATATAAACACCGCGGTTAATCATCTACTTTCAGATCTTGCAACAGGGCAGAGATCAATGGTTGCCCAATACATGGAAGACTGAAGGGGAGCTAGATTGATTATCCATATTTGTCTAACGTGTATAAATAAGACTATGCTATAGCTAGATTGCACAATAAAAGTATATGTTTGTTCAATCATTCTTATTGGGCAACATGAACGTGCTTTATATCAGCATTCGCAGGCTTTAAAATAACATTAGCTAAACCGTATTGGCACTAGCCGTTGTACGGACATGTTTTGATCAGTTCATGTCTTGAATAAATCATTGAAACATCCAGCTAGGTAAAGTTACTGATGTCAAATTCAGGACCTAGCCTAATGCAAGCAGCCTGAATGTGACAGAGCGTGTGTAGCATAGTTAAAAAAATGAAAAGCTCGCAATGATTTTTGAGCCTTACCGCACCCCATAGCGTAACCAGGAAATCAAAGAGTAACCAAGAGAAACGGGAAGTTGTATGTTCAGGCAAACGATTTGCTTCCAAGCTAATCATCAGCTGAAATTTGAAAATACAGCACAGCAACACACAACAGATTATCTCCCAACAATCATCGAACACGGTGCTGTATGCGGGGAACACAAAAATACTTTTTGAGCTAGCTAACGTTAGCTAGCTGCCAGGATGTTTAAATCTGTGACGCTAAGATTTGTCATTGTTGCAAGATGAAGATTGTGAACTTGTCGTGGTTGTAACGCTAGTATGCACTACGGGTAGCATTTCGGTTATCATTATCATTTAATGTTCGCCTTAAATTGTTGAATTAGAACATTATCAGTTTTTTTTCTTCAAATAGCTAGCTACTTGAGATCAATGGCTTTACCAACGATTTCTACACAATGGTCAAATCGTACTCGGACGCTGGAGCAACGGATAGTGCGACAGCGGGAACAGGAGGCGCGGTGGCGGCAACAATGGGAGCTACACTCGACGTATTTCAGGCAGCAGAACGTCCGCAGCAGCAAACAGGCTCAATGGAGCTCCCGTCAATCTTACCAACAAAGGTAATACTAACCCACTGTTTGGACAGCTTTTTACAATTGACCAGTCTCTACCACTGTTCGCTGTAATGTATCAGTTGGCTAAGATTACCACATTGTAGGAAGGCGTTGGTCTTGTTACAACTAATTTGGATGACGGTGATAAGAAATAGAAGCTAGATTGGCTAGATACGCACACCCATGTAGATTTATATTTATTTGGTTCCACGTGCATACGCTGCTCTTCGAGTTCTGCACAAAACATATAAATATAACACCGTGCAAGAATAGTATGTATAAAAAAACACCGGCGTTACATTGAATTAAAACGTGTGTGTGTGTGTGTGTGTGTGTGTGTGTTTGTGTGTGTGTACACATTAACCACAACGTAAGTCTAATCACATCGACGATTCTGAAGCAACGGCAAGTTTTCTGGTTCTTTCCCGTATTCTCGGCAGTATGACGGCATATAACCGAGAGAGGCTCAAGGAGGAGAAGAGGCTAAACCTCGAACAGCGCCGGGAACGGCTGCGGGTTCTGCTGCAGGAGGAGCGCGATCAGATGGAGACCGAGCTCCGGGGCTTGATCCCTGACAGCAAGGCGGAACAGCTGGAGAAGGTGGAGGGCCTGAAGTCGGCCAGGGAGCTACGCAGGAAAAAGGTCAGCTGGACAAACGTTCGGGCCACGCCGCGGGCTGCGTCACACCAATAGGCACCCGCCTTTGGCTAAACGTCCTTGTTTTTGTCCTTTGTCTGCAGCTGGCCGAGGAGCTGATGCGCGAGCACTGGAAAAAAAACGACCCAGACCTGCGACAGGTCAGTGAAGGTCTGCGCCCGAAATCGCATACTTAGCATACTACGTTTCAATGAAAATCAGCCTGATATTTAGTACCAGTAGTATGCGGTTTGAGCGACGGTCTACCTAACAGGACCAATGTGGTGTTATGGTGGAAGAGCCTTAGCTTCACAACAAAGAAAAGGAAGTAAACGGTCAATTTAGCTTTCTTTAGGGCTACTAAATATTGCAGCTGATGCCACAGCTGTGTTATGGCGTTAGTGCACAGGAGTCCCGAAGGAAAAGTACAACAGAAGAGACTCCGAGGAAGGGAGAACTTGAGAGGCCGTGTGTCAGGAAGTGGACTTAATCCGGAAATCAATAGGCTTGTGATGTAGTTGTTCCATGACATGGCTTAAACCCAACCTTCAGATTGAGTTTCGGCCTGATGCGTTGCTTTTCTCCGCTTTATCGGTTTCTTAAAGACAAAAGATTACACCTTGGCTTGCTGTGTCTCCAGGTCGAGTCAGCGCTGCACAAAGACCACGTAGTGAGCCAGTGGGAAACGCAGCGGTCGGAGAGGAAGGAGGTACGTTCGTTCACTGGTGCAGCCTTGATGTCAAATTACACAAGTAACTACACAAGAGGGGCCCACAGTTAATGTAAATGGTAAATGGTTGGCATTTATATAGCACCTTTATCCAAAGCGCTGTACAATTGAAGCTTCTCGTTCACCCATTCATACACACACTCACACACCAACGGCGATTGGCTGCCATGCAAGGCGCCGACCAGCTCGTCAGGAGCATTTGGGGGTTAGGTGTCTTGCTCAGGGACACTTCGACACAGCCCGGGCGGGGGATCGAACCGGCAACCCTCCGACTGCCAGACGACTGCTTTTACTGCCTGAGCCATGTCGCCCACGTCTGAATTCATTCTGCAGGAGCTTTTTTTTTTTTCACAGTTACTATACTTCAAGGCCATTGATGTGCGTTTATAGTTTGGGCTGAAAAAACCGTGCAAGAGGACTGCTGTAATGTTATCCTTGAAACCCAGACTGAGTTGTGGGTACAGAGGTTTAAGAATTCATTTACTGATGTCAAAGTCCCGGCCGGGCCAGTGTTCGCTGGCCTGGCACCCTATCCAGTCTCCAGACTGTCTGGAGTATCGAGTCCCTATTTCACCTTTTTCCCCCAGTTAACCCACCTGACCGCGTGAGCCACTGTCTGACCCACTGTCTGACCTCTACCTGGGCAGAGATGGCAGCAGGAGTCGGGGTGTATTCCTCAGCTGCCCGTCTGCTTAGTCACGGCCTGAGGCTCAAAGCCGCGACTGCTCTAGGGTCCTTTCGTCCTTAACTCAGTTTAACCTTTGTGTAGTGTAAACATTCTGTCTACTCCCCTGGTCCTAAGGGTGAAAAAATGACCCGCCTTCACTAAACCCCCAAAATAAAGCGGCTTCATTTTAAACCCCGAATCTATTTTGCATGAAGAAACAACCTGTCACTCATCACAAACTTTGTCATCAAATAAAATATCATTTAGGGGGTTTTCTCTGCTGTTAAACGTAGTGGCGGGTAATTTATTTATTTATTTATTTTGGGGAAATCTTCTGAAAACTAAAAAACCTGTTTGCCTGATAAAGTATGATAACACCGGGTCTATTATACCATAGGCGACTGGTCTGATGATTTTACTTTTATGCCAATACAGGTCTGTACACAATTTGATATATTTTTTTATGTAGCGGTAAACACTGGCAATGCGTTTTATATGGGTCGAGACAGACAGTGAGATTAACACGGCGCATTTTTCACTGAACCTTCAGCAAGAGGAGGCCGAGCGGGAGGAGAAGAAGCGCTTTGAGAACGAGTACGAGAGGACCCGCCGGGAAGCGATGGAGAGGCTGAAGCAGGCGGAGGAGAAGAAGAAGGCGGAGGAGAGAGAGTGGGGGGAGGCCCTCCGGCAGCAGATGGAGGAGCTGAAACTCCGGGAGGAGGAAGTAAGGCTTTTTTTTTTTTTTCCTAGTTGTTTATTTTTGTTGGAAAGGGTTTGTGGGACGGGGAGGCGACGGGAGCTTTGCCGGATCTCAAAATGGAGCCTCTGGGTGGGTCTGAAAATGGAGCCTCTGGTTAGGTTTTAATCTCTCATTATGTTGACATGATGCTGTGTGTTTCAGGCCAGTTGTCTGAAGAAGGAGCAGGAGGCCTTGGTGGGCCAGCACTGGGAGCTGGAGAGGATGGAGGAGGAGAGGAGGCGGGTGGAGGAGGTTCGGAGGAAGACCGAACTGGGGTACGAGGCGTGTCGTGGATGAGGGAGAGTGGGGTTCAGGTGTGGGGGTGTCGTGGATGAGGGAGAGTGGGGTTCAGGTGTGGGGTTCAGGTGTGGGGGTGTCGTGGATGAGGGAGAGTGGGGATCAGGTGTGGGGTTCAGGTGTGGGGGTGTCGTGGATGAGGGAGAGTGGGGTTCAGGTGTGGGGGTGTCGTGGATGAGGGAGAGTGGGGTTCAGGTGTGGGGGTGTCGTGGATGAGGGAGAGTGGGGTTCAGGTGTGGGGGTGTCGTGGATGAGGGAGAGTGGCGTTCAGGTGTGGGGGTGTCGTGGATGAGGGAGAGTGGCGTTCAGGTGTGGGGGTGTCGTGGATGAGGGAGAGTGGCGTTCAGGTGCGGGGGTGTGGTGGATGAGGGAGAGTGGGGTTCAGGTGTGGGGGTGTCGTGATGTCACATCCTGGACTGAACGCGTTCTCCTTGGGCTCGGCTCCGCAGGCGGTTCCTGACCCGGCAGTACCGTGCCCAGCTGAAGAGACGGGCCCAGCAGGTACAGGAGGAGCTGGTGAGTGGACCGGTGGGGGGGCCTGTCGGGAAGGAAGGCATTTCTTGTCCACTGTGTGCAATACATTACAATAGTTTTATGTACATTTAGCTGATGCTCTTATCCAAAGCGACTTACAGTTGATTAGACTAAACAGGGATCCCCCACCCTGGAGCAATGTGGGGTTAAGAGCCTCGCTCAAGGGCCCAACACTGATATTGTGGCTACAATGGGGCTTGAACCACCGAACCTGGTGGTTGGCTTAGCACGTTAGCCACAGGGCTCCATCTGCCCCTCTGTGATTGGGGGATCCCTGTGTCCGGGCTACAGGAGGCTGACCGCAGGATCCTGGCCTCTCTGCTGGACGGGGAGCAGGAGGACCGCAGGCTGCAGAGCGCCCGGAAGGAGAGGGCGGTGGCTGACGCCGCCTGGATGAAGCGCGTCATCGAGGAGCAGCTGCAGGTGGAGAGGCAGAGGGAAGCCGAGTTCGACATCCTCTACAGGTGAGTGAGAGGGCCTGTGTAGTGTCATATCCTCTACAGGTGAGTGAGAGGGCCTGTGTAGATTCATATCCTCTACAGGTGAGTGAGAGGGCCAGTGTAGTTTGATATCCTCTACAGCAGGGGTCACCAACCTTTTTGAAACTGAGAGCTACTTCATGGGTACTGAGTCATACTAAGGGCTACCAGTTTGTTTTGTCACGCGCACAATACTGACCTTTGAACTAGAGTAGGTCAGAGTTCACCTAAACTTACCTAAACTTCATGTATAATAAACATATTTTTAAGATATTGTCATTTTTAAATCTATATAAATGCAAGTGTGATAAAAAAAAAAATAGCAACAGAATAAAATTAAATTTTAGATGCAGCTCACTAGTGAGTTGTGCTATTTTTAGAACAGGCCTGCGGGCGACTCATGTGGTCCTTGGGGGCGACCTGGTGCCCGCGGGCACCGTGTTGGTGACCCCTGCTCTACAGGTAAGTGAGAGGGCCTGTGTAGTTTGACATCCTCGACAGGTGAGTGAGAGGGCCTGTGTAGTTTCATATCCTCTACAGGTGAGTGAGAGGGCCTGTGTAGTTTCATATCCTCTACAGGTGAGTGAGAGGGCCAGTGTAGTTTCATATCCTCTACAGGTGAGTGAGAGAGCCTGTGTAGTTCGACATCCTCAACAGGTGAGTGAGAGGGCCAGTGTAGTTTCATATCCTCTACAGGTGAGTGAGAGGGCCTGTGTAGTTTGACATCCTCAACAGGTGAGTGAGAGGGCCAGT
This sequence comes from Conger conger, assembly GCF_963514075.1. NCBI lineage: Eukaryota > Metazoa > Chordata > Actinopteri > Anguilliformes > Congridae > Conger > Conger conger. The sequence continues at coordinate 47,610,934 of NC_083770.1, read as the reverse complement.
GTAGTTTGACATCCTCGACAGGTGAGTGAGAGGGCCTGTGTAGTTTCATATCCTCTACAGGTGAGTGAGAGGGCCTGTGTAGTTTCATATCCTCTACAGGTGAGTGAGAGGGCCAGTGTAGTTTCATATCCTCTACAGGTGAGTGAGAGAGCCTGTGTAGTTCGACATCCTCAACAGGTGAGTGAGAGGGCCAGTGTAGTTTGACATCCTCTACAGGTGAGTGAGAGGGCCAGTGTAGTTTGACATCCTCTACAGGTGAGTGAGAGGGCCAGTGTAGTTTGACATCCTCGACAGGTGAGTGAGAGGGCCAGTGTAGTTTGACATCCTCTACAGGTGAGTGAGAGGACCAGTGTAGTTTGACATCCTCGACAGGTGAGTGAGAGGGCCTGTGTAGTTTCATATCCTCTACAGGTGAGTGAGAGGGCCTGTGTAGTTTCATATCCTCTACAGGTGAGTGAGAGGGCCAGTGTAGTTTCATATCCTCTACAGGTGAGTGAGAGAGCCTGTGTAGTTCGACATCCTCTACAGGTGAGTGAGAGGGCCTCTGTAGTTTGACATCCTCTACAGGTGAGTGAGAGGGCCTGTGTAGATTCATATCCTCTACAGGTGAGTGAGAGGGCCAGTGTAGATTCATATCCCCTACAGGTGAGTGAGAGGGCCTGTGTAGTGTCATATCCCCAACAGGTGAGTGAGAGGGCCTGTGTAGATTCATATCCTCTACAGGTGAGTGAGAGGGCCTGTGTAGTGTCATATCCCCTACAGGTGAGTGAGAGGGCCTGTGTAGTGTCATATCCTCTACAGGTGAGTGAGAGGGCCTGTCGGGTCTGAACAGATCTGCAGATCGTATGGGCGTGGCCCCTTGACATTCCATTAGTTAACTGAAGCTTTTTATCCAAAGCGACTTGCACTACACTGCGTGCAATACATTACATTAGTTTTACATACATTTAGCTGACGCTTTTATCCAAAGCAACTTACAGTTGATCAGACTAAAAAGGCCAATTATGCCCCCTGGAGCAATGTGTGGGTTAAGGCCCTTGCTCAAGGGCCCAACAGGTGCACAGTTCGTATTGTGGCTACACTGGGGCTGGAGCTACCAACCTCCTAGGCTACAGGCTGCCCCTGACCCCTGACCCCTGACCCCTGACCCCCCGGTGCGGTGTCGCTCTAGGGAGGACGCTCAGCGCATGTGGGAGAAGCGCGAGATGGAGTGGCAGAAGGAGCGGACGGCCAGGGAGCGGCTGATGCAGGAGGTGAGTGGGGCTCCCCCCGTGGCGGTCAGAGGGAGTGCGCGCGGGTCGCGCCGGGGGAAACGGCGGCTGAGCAGGTTCTCCGGGTCGGTCCGGTCCGGTCCGGTCCGGTTCTGCGCAGGTGCTGACGGGCCGGCAGCAGCAGCTGGAGTCCAAGATGCAGAAGAACCGGCGGGCCCAGGAGGAGTCTCTGCGGAGGCGCGAGGAGCTGATCCAGGAGCTGGAGCGGGAGAGGGAGACGCGGCGCCAGGAGAGGGAGGTGCAGGAGGGCCAGAGGACGGCACGCATGCAGGAAATCAAACAACAGGTACCCCGAAACGCTGAGAGTTACAGCCCGTACCCCTCCCTGCAGGGCTGGGTGTCCTGCTCACAGAACTGATCTGGGCGTGGGCTAGGTGCCGATTCACTCCACTGATTTGGGCGTGGGCTAGGTGCCGATTCACTCCACTGATTTGGGCGTGGGCTAGGTGTTCGATTCGGTCCACTGATTTGGGCGTGGGCTAGGTGTTCGATTCGGTCCACTGATTTGGGCGTGGGCTAGGTGTTCGATTCACTCCACTGATTTGGGCATGGACTGTCCTGTTCGGTCCACTGATTTGGGCATGGACTGTCCTGTTCGGTCCACTGATTTGGGCGTCCCGGTCTCTCCGCAGATGGAGGCGCAGCGCCGGCAGCAGTGGGAGGAGGAGCGCAGGAGGGAGGGCGAGGAGGCGGAGGCTCGGGAGGCGCAGAGTCGCCATGACGACCTGGTTCAGCAGGAGACGCAGAGGATGACTCAGCGGGGCTACCAGGAGAAGGTAACATCGCTTCTGAGTGGACCACACGTTCCCATGGAAATGTTTAAAAATCACTCGGGGATATTCTCAGTCTTGCCTAGAAAGGGCCAACTGTGGGTGCAGTTGCTCACCGGAGTTTTGGTCCAACCGAGCAGTCACACACCCTGATTCTACTCATCAAGGCCCTTAGCAAAGACTCTAATGGCTGATTAGTAGAATGCATTGTGTATTCTGTGCTCTTTATTAGGGATGTGACAAATCATCAGTTTTTGCAAACAGATACCATCCCATTCATTTAAACGTTTAACCGTGTAACCGATACTGCTTCCGGCCGCTAAGGGTCGTATGTTTTATTTATTATTTACACTCATTATTTTTTTTTAACTCAACTGACAAATTTATTAGCATTCTCAAACTTTATATTGGACCGTCTTAATAGTTAAATATCAACATTGTAAGTCAGATAAGCCAAATATTTAGTTTTACATTGACATCGTTCCGTGTAACCTCACAGTTGCAGGAATTTGTAGGCTGCAACTGTAGTTTACGTCCAGGCATGCTGGTCAATCGCGTTTCATTTTCAAAAATACATCGGTGAAAATAATGTTTCATGTTTTCATCCCACTTCCCTATGGCTTCTGCCTGATAGACTTGATTGGAATGAAATCTGTAAATATGCTGCTGTTAAGAACTTTGTTACTGACGGTGTTGTGCACTCCGTTGGCAGTGCAATACTTGCCTGATGTAACACCGAGTCTATTTTACCATAGGCAACTGGTCTTAATGATTTTACATTTATGCCAACACAGATCTCTATACAATTTGATATATTTTTATTTAACGGTAAACTTTTCGCGGGACAGTCGTAGTGGTGATATTAATATGGTACATTTTTCGCTGAAAGCAGGTAAAAAAAGATCGGTTAGCTTTTTTTTTGTAACCGTTTAAACGTTCACACCCCTACTCTGTGTTCCGTGGAAGATTGAGTATCGCTGTTCTAAAGTTTGATAACATTTTAGCGGTCTTATTTTTAAAGCATGAAGGTAATTTTAGAAAAATTATTTTGACAAAGTAATTTATTTCTGAGATGCAGAATTATGCAGATCAGGCCTCAGGTTGAGAAACGCTGAACCGAATCTTCCTAATCTAAACCTCTTCCCCCTCACCTTCAGATCCATAGCAGACCCAGAACAGCTTGGACCTGAGAAGAGGGCTGACTGAGCACGATACTCAAGACAGTACAACTGTTGATTACTCATTTGTAAAACAGTTGTTCCCAATTAGGTCAAAAAATTTGAATGCTAGACAATATAGTGAGCCGACATTTTGTACCATACTTACAACTCATGATATTTTGATTCGAAGTCAGAGGGACTGGTCAAGCAGCAATATCAAATATTTGCTTGTTTGCCTGGAAAAGGGTTTGCTTGACCTGTTTATTAATATGAAGTGGTTGTACAAGCATGATTTTATAGTATCAATTTATATTTTTTGCAATACGTTTTCTTCCAAATAGATATTTAAATATGATTTTCAAAATAAACACTTAACAAAATGACACAACGAATTGTGAAATTTGCTTTCAAAATTAATCCTGAAGCTTGCTTAACTGGATAATTAATGTGTAATTCAATTATGTGTGAGCGTGTCATAAATAAGTTGGTAAAAAAATATAATTTGAAGCCTGGTTTATTGTATGATTATCAGGCAAAAATAGAACACGTGAAGGCAAATAAAATAATTTTACAACAGGTTTGTACATTAAAGGTCAAAAACAAACATTTTCAGGTTACAATTATAAATTAAGTTTATTAAAAAATAAAAGGCAAGTTTTCCCACTGCAGCCATGACGACCGCTTGACTGACATCCCTGTGTGAAGACCGCCCCCGTTTAGAACCAGAGACTTGACGGACAGACGGACGTTTTCCTTGATCTTGAGTTTCAAGTATAACACTGAGCTCTAAACCGTACGCAAACAAAGACCTTCCGATGGCAGCGTAGCAGAGGATATCTTAACATCCCATCCCATTAGTTGCACATAAATTAGAAACCTAGCAGCACGAGAAAGGAAAAAACAAAACAAAAAACAACACATTAAAAGCATTAATCAGACCTTGGGACCCACTAACCGCACAAATACCATTCTAGGCACAAAATGAAAACTGGAGGAATATGGCACCATATCCAGTACTGCAATAGCTTTCCTACTTAAGAGCACCACCAATGCAGACACGAATACGAGCACGACAGGCTGCTGGTGGGTACTGGGGCCTCCCCCCGGTCCAGGGCTTCTGCGTTTCCGTTCGCCCTCAACAGGAAGTAGAAGCAGAAAGTGCATTGGAAATGGAAGATGCGGTATTTGCTGAAGCGTGGCAGGTTAAAACTGGAAGGAGTAAAAGCCGAATCAGAAATGTGTCCGGACACACACGCTGAGCAGCTGACGAAATCTCCCGGCGGTGCCGCTCACAATGCAGAGAAACACGTTTTTGTAAACTCCTCAGAAACAAGTCCTCCATTTTCACATGGAACAGGCAAACGTAGAAACTTCAGGCCTTATTCTTTTGTGTCTGTGACTGTTGTTCCGAGGAAGTATGAATGATACTGTAAGATGTATGAGGTATGTAATGTAAGCACTGGAAATATAACACTAGTTATGGCTTTAGGTTTTGCAACATCTCGGCTAAAACACTGGGGGGGGTTTTAGCACATAACGGAGTAGCTAAAATGAACTGAATTGAACACTGTTATCCGCTTAGAAGGTCTGCAGCTTCGGCCTGGTTTCTGGGCCTAGGTGTGGAAAGGGGGAAGCCAGTTCTGCATTCTGTAAAGGAGCCACCAGGACGAGTCTTCCGCTTGTTTCCCAGATGCTGCCCCATAGTCTGGGAAAAAGTCCTGTCTTACACATCTCTGGACGGAACTGAAGAGGAACCAGACCGATGTTGGGATGTTAAAAAGAGGAGTATCGAGTAACATTTTCGGAAGTCGATCTTCAGTCCCATGTGATGTGTTTTCAGGGGGGGGGGGTATTATTTATTCTTGAAAGGAAGTGCTGTGCAATTTTTATTTTTTTTTGTAAAAGAAGCACTTGATCAAAGGCCAATTTGGAAAAAAATGAATACACATACAATGGCAAAACCAGTCTCCAAAAACAGGAGGGGGGTGGGGGTGGGGGGTACTGGTAATGACGCACAGAGTCCCATTATAAGACGACCGGTCTGGAAAGGAGCGGTCTGGCGTTCGGATTTGACGGACGCTCCGGAGAAGACCCCTCTCACCCCCCCCTCCGGGTGTCCTCAGTGTGCTGCTGTTCTCACACACCCGGGGGGGGGGCGCAGACGCCGCGAGGGCCCCACGGCCCGGGAGCGTGAAGGGCCCCGGGACCCCCGAGACCCCCGAGACCCGCAGGCTCAGTCCGCTGTACATGCTGGGAGCGTTTTCTCTCTTTTTTTTTTTTCACTTTTATTTTCTTTAAATAAAAAAATAACATGCAAATAAGTAATAATACTGATATAAAATAGAAAACAACAAAAAGACAACAAAAAAATGTTAATGTCTCCAATTGTTAATATAAAAAAAACATTAAAAAGGCAGAAATAATAATGTTAAACCGAGCAGAAAGGTGGGGCTTTTGCGTCAGCGTGGGGCCTCCCTGTGGGGCCTCCCTGTGGGGCCTCCCTGTGGGGCCTCCCAGGGGGCCCCCCTGCTGGCCCTGGTCAGTTGTTGTTCTCTTTGGTGGTGATGGTGACCAGTTGCTTGGCGGCCTTGGCGATGTCGTAGGCGCACTGGATGACCTGCTGGGTGACCAGCTGCATGTCGGGGCCGGGGGCGCTGTCCGCGGGGCCCGCCTTCTTGCACTCAGACTGCAGCCGGTACGCGCTGGACGTCAGCAAGCGCAGGGAGCCCCGCACCGTGTCCGACCGCGGCCTCTGGGGGAGCGGGACAGAGCCAGCCGGGTGTTATACGGACACTCTCGGACACTCTCGGACACTCTCGGACACTCTCGGACACTCTCGGACACTCTCGGACACTCTCGGACACTCTCGGACACACTCGGACACACTCGGACACACACGGACACACTCGGACACACACGGACACACACGGACACACTCGGACACACTCGGACACACTCGGACACACTCGGACACACTCGGACACACACGGACACACACGGACACACTCGGACACACTCGGACACTCTCGGACACACTCGGACACACACGGACACACACGGACACACACGGACACACTCGGACACACACGGACACACACGGACACACACGGACACACTCGGACACACTCGGACACTCTCGGACACTCTCGGACACACACGGACACACACGGACACACTCGGACACACACGGACACACACGGACACACTCGGACACACACGGACACTCTCGGACACTCTCGGACACTCTCGGACACTCTCGGACACTCTCGGACACTCTCGGACACACTCGGACACACTCGGACACACACGGACACACACGGACACACTCGGACACACTCGGACACACTCGGACACACTCGGACACACTCGGACACACTCGGACACACACGGACACACACGGACACACTCGGACACACTCGGACACAGACAGACACAGACAGACACACACACACAGGCAGACACACACACACAGGCAGACACACACAGGCAGACACACACAGGCAGACACACACAGGCAGACACACACAGACACAGGCAGACACAGACAGGCAGACACACACAGACACACACACACACTCACAGACACTCTCACAGACACTCTCACAGACACTCTCACAGACACTCTCACAGACACAGACACACACAGACACACACAGAGCTCAGAAAAGCCCACAGACCCACACAGAACACATTCACTCTCACACACGTGCATGCATACATCACTCAGAAAACATGCATGTTCTAATGAGATCCTGCTGGTCTGATTACTGGGATTCAACTTAGGCTAAGATTTATAGCTACAAATCAACAGTGGCTGTGCTGCTACAAACGGCAAAAAACCACTCCACTCTACCATTAAATATACATTTTCAAGAGACAACACAGGATATAATTTCTTACAGTTGGTGTATTCTCATAACATTGGGTTCTTATCTCAGGCTGAGGTTTCAGGTGTGTGTGTGTGTGTGTGTGTGTGTGTGTGTGTGTGTTTGAGCAAATAAATGTATTCCTTGTGAAGTACTGTTTTGCTCTTGTATTAATTCCTAAATGTACCTTTAGATAGAAAGTGCAAAGGTTATGCCTGTAGTTTACATGACAGTTTGTCCTATCTTTGGTGTGAGCAAAACCTCCAAAAACACGGTTTTAATTTGTACACCCGTACAGAACCATGTTACCTCTACGTGACCTTTACAAATCAGCGGGACTCATTGTGCATGCAAAGTTATGCACAAAACTTGATCAAAAGCAAATCAAGGCACTGCCTAAAAATACATTTTTTGTAATGAATATGCAAATACACCGAAGTACCTCCGGTAACCTAACAACCCATTAGACGCAGTTTTCATAACTTGAATGGTTTCAGATTTCAGACGACAAAAGTGTTTTCACTCCAGTCTTTGAAGGTTTTTCTCCCCACTGGTGTTTTTATCTTGTGTGCTTGTCATCAAGGGGGTTCAGGCCTAGTGTTTGCCCTTTCTTATCCCTTCTGTCACTCTTTAAATAGTCTTCTGTATAAATCGCGACACGAATCACACTGAATGGAAGTGAAAATTGAAAGTGCACTTACCTTGGGGAACAAGGCGGCCATTTCCGTCACAGCAACATGTATTCTCTCTGAGCATGGTATAAAGCTGCAGGACAGGGGGCGTGGGGGAGAAAGGTTAAACCAGGAAAACGCTCTCTGCTCACGCTGGGGTTAGTACAAAAACTCACATCAGGGGAGGAGTTAGCAAGCAAACTTTCGCCCTGAAACCTCCAAATATTCCTATAAAAAAAAAAATCTATCTGATGTGTGCAGTGAAGGCTGGGTCACCTAAATAGTATTTCTACCTATGCTAATTTGCAAATAAAATTGATTAAAACTATTTTTCATCTACAGATCACTGAATACACTTACAGTATGTACACTACAACACTATTCTTTCATTCCGGACACACAACAACAAAATAAAAAAATGATACTCTGGCAATTGCTAATTTTCTAAGAAACAAACCGCTATTTATCCGAAACAATTGCTATTCTAAGCAAATTCAGAACAAATACCTGGAGTATTAGAAACCATCAGAGCCTCATGGGTTTGCTGTATGGGCGTTTGGACGGATGCGTTTTTGTATACAAAACAGAAGATAGATGACTATAAATATGAACTATAAAGATGGTCAGAGGGGGAGGGGGGAGTAGACAATGACAAAGAATCTGGAGCTTGTATGTGAAAGGCAGCGGCCAAAATGACATTTCAATTTTCCCAGAGTTCCCTTCACCCTTTAAGGCAAGGGTGTCAAACTGAATTCCCAGGGGGCCCGCAGTGTCTGCAGGTTTTTGGGGTTTCCTTTCAATCAGCTGTCAATTAAGGCCTCCGGAACAGAAGGAGTGTCGATTCTTTGGCCAATCAATGACTTAAATGCACCACAGGTTCGGAGAACAACCCGAACAACCAGCAGACACTGCGGCCCTCCAGGACTGGAGTTTGACACCTGTGCTTTAAGGCGTGAGATTATAAACACGTGATCAGAATGTTCTTAACTGAGCATTCTAATGCTGATGTCACAATCATGACTGGCAGCTGAAAATTCCAGAACGTGGACTTCGGAATTTCCAAACCTACCGACTACTCTTCAGAGGGTTAAACACAGAAAACCACCTTTTTTCCTCCCCCAAATTTAAATTTTTCCCCAAATTTAGTAATTGAGCGCTAAATGGGGCATAGTTCGAGACAAAGAGCCCACATAGTTTGACACGGCCGCGGTGCGTGAAGGGGTCCGTTGTCGTCGCCCCGTTGGCACGCCCGCACTCAATGCCATGTTCGAGCGGTCCCGATGACTCAGTCCCCCACCCCCCGCCCCACAGCATGTCTCAGAGGCCCTATTGTTAGCAGGGCCGCGGCCTTTCACTCCCGGCCCAGCGGAGAGAGAGAGAGCGAGAGGAGAGACTGTGCCTGTTCCTGGGAGGCAGGGACAGAGGCCAGAGTACCAGGAGGCTGAGACGGCCTGCCGGAGCCCCAGGGCCGGCTGCAGGGAGGGGGCCTTCTCCGCCCAGGGCACCAGGGTGCTGAAGCAGCCCAGGCTGTGCCTGAGCTTCCGCACCCCCTCCCGCTCGGAGGATCTGCTCCGGGGCGGGGGAGGGCCAGGGAGGCGCGGGAGGAGGAGGAGGAGGGGGAGGAGGGGGCGGGGAGAGAGGGAGACAGAGAAACAGAGAAGGTGAAATCATAGGGGGGAGGTGACAAACGGAAAACTGTCAAAGGGGGGGGGGGGGGGGGGGGAGGAAAAATATAGGAGAAAGCAAAACGGAACGCTATGCGAGGGAAAGAGAAATAAAAGGGCGTTAGCGACGCGTCTGGAGACATGGAGATGAGAGCGGAAGGCTGGGCGGGGTGACCCGTGAGGGGGCCTGGAGTCGGGAGGCCAGGGCAGGGTGGAGATGAGCAGATGGTGAGGGTGGGGCAGAGAGGCGGCCACGCTGGGATTGGTGAGGCCAGCTCCGATGTCACGGGCGGCGTCCTGCGAGGGCGTTCTGCGTGGGCGGGCTCCTCGTGTCTCTCCCCGCCCGGACCCTGCTCACCTCTCGTGCTTGTTCTCCTGCGCGGCCCGCAGCAGCTCCTGGATGTTCTTGGTGATCTGCTCCGTCTTGCGGATCACGTCCTCCGTGCTGGGCAGGGTGGGGTCCGGCTCCGCCTCCAGGTCGTCCAGCTCCGGGATGGAGCCCTCGCCCTGCCAGCCGCTCGACCGCAGCCTGCTCCTCCTGACCAGGCTGCACACGCACACGCACACACACACGCACACGGACACGCACAGACACACGCACGCGCACAGACACACGGACACGGACACAGACACACGCACAGACACACGCACAGACACACGCACAGACACACGCACAGACACACGCACAGACACACGCACAGACACACGCACACGCACAGACACGCACACGCAGACAGACAAACATGGACGGACAGAAGAACACACACACGGACACACACACAGTCAAATGCCATACACAGGGACCTTGGTCTCGCACAGTAAAAAGCTTTTAGAATGATCATTTAAAAAATATATTTCAACTCCCCCAATTCTAAGCCCTTACATTAGACGGCATGGTAAAGTGAAAATGACACTTGTGACCTGGCCTTAATGAATTAATTAAGGTCAACATCACAGTCCAGGAGAATGAATTACTGAAGTAGAGAGTATAATCCTGACAACACCCTGAAGGGAGCAACCGGACGACAGACACGGGTTTTTGGTCCGAACCCCAGGTAGGTACCGTTGTGCACTAGAACGTTTTCTTTTTTAAAAGCCCTACCCCGAATCCTCCAGCTCAGCATCGTTGGCAGTGTTGTCATAGTCACTGTCCGGCATGCTGCCCTGTTTTTCCAGTTTGGACGCCTAAAAGCGGGAAAAAAAAGAGAAAAAAAAGTAATAGGAACCACCACAGTTTACACAAAGATCTCAAGCGCAAACCAACCAACACAGAAGAAATGCTGCAGATATTGGCCAAGTTTAGCTGTTTTTATGCAAAGTCGTGTACTTGAACCATAGACCCTCTATAATTCTGGTAATATGTACACTGAAGAAGAGAATTGACCAATTTTGCACCGACTTATTTGTATACGATACCATTCCATTAAATTTAGGCCGTTTAAACTTTCTGCTGAGTTAGACCCATGGTTAAATGAGACCTAGATTGTGGCATGACGATGACCAAAGTAAATGTGAGGACTGAAAGGAGAAAAACACGAGTACTTTGCATGAAACAAGCAAACGAAACCTCAAAGCAAGGCATGGACTCAGTGTCATCGTGGTGAAGCGGTGATGATTTTAATTGGCAGTTAGTCGGAAAAGGTTATCCGGGCGGTTCAAATGGCTTTCGTTTCCTCTCGGACGGGAGAGAACTCAGCGTTCAGACAGAGTTCTGTTATTCAGCGAATCACAGAGATGGTGACGGACCGTAGAGGCCAGCACCCAGACGTAGCGACATGGTGACTGAGGTGCTTTGCCTCCCTCCAAACGGTCTGAACTCCCGAGGGAGCAGGGCTGGCGCGTTGCACGCGGCAGAACCTCAGCACAGAGCAGCGGACGGGACAGGAAACGCGAGGAACCCTGGGAAACAGGGTCACTTTCAGAGCATGCCCACAAGGGCACAGGTCCAGTTTAAACCCAGCCGTAGTTTCAGGGGCTAACAGTCAAATATGCATAAAATCACAACTTCGACTCGTTTTCAGATTCCCAGGTTTGACAAACACTGCTTTTTGGCTGAAAAGCTTAAATTCAACCAGATCAGCCGCTGACCAAGTCAAGGTTATGATGTAATTTGGCTGAAGGTCCATATGCGAGGCTACAGGCCTGTGCTAGTGCAACACTGCCCTGCTTCAGCATGACTCACTCTGCGTTAATACTCTGGGAAACGGGAGACGCTTCGGATGTCATATTTTTATGCGGAGCAGAACAGATTACGGGTCACATGTTTGGCCCCCCCTGCTGTGCCAAGTGTGACTCATCGGGAATAAGAAACCCTGGGATTCCGCACTGCGCTGTGCTGTTAGCGCGCAACGATCGCTATGCACCGTGGCATCCATGCAGATCCCCGTCCCTGGGAAACAGGGCAGGGAGGTGCATTCACAGCGGAGAGCGCCTCAAGCAGCTGCAGACACCACACACACATACGTACCCTTCCTCTGTACCCAAGTGTGTACACACTTACTCACACACACACTGTCACACACACTCACACACACTCACACACTCTCACACACTCTCACACACTCTCACACACACTCTCACACACACTCTCACACACTCTCACACACTCTCACACACTCTCACACACTCTCACACACTCTCACACACACACACTCACACACACTCACACACTCACTCTCACTCTCACTCTCACTCTCACTCTCACTCTCACTCACACTCTCACACACACTCTCACACACACTCTCACACACTCTCACACACTCACACACACTCTCACACACTCTCACACACACTGTCACACACACTGTCACACACACTCTCACACACACTTTCTCACACACACTCTCACACACTCTCACACACTCTCACACACACTCACACACACTCACACACTCACACACACACTCCTCTACTCCTCTTCAGCTCTGTGGGGGGAAGGGGCCACACAGCACCACACAGCACAAGCCCAGAAAACAGGAGTCACGTTTCTGGGTTGTCCGTCCAGGTTATACGAGCAGGGCCAGGGGGTCACAGGGATTCGCTCCCGAACGCAGACCGACCGCGCGCTCGTTAGGGGGGCGGCTCAGGGATGGAGGATCCTGGGTAACTAGAGAGGCGCGTCGTGTTACCGCAGCGTGTCAACATGCAGAGAGAGACAGTCGGGTTATACCTGTGCGTCCAGGTTCACGGCCATCAACGTGCAGGTCACACAACATTTGTTTAATGCTCCGGGCGACAGACAGGAGTGCGTTAATACTTTTTGCTGAGGACAACAACCAGTGTCTACATCGGGCAACGTTCTGCGATTTCAGTCGAGTGACACTACCGCTGGACCATAAAGCCAGAATGCACAACCCAACACTGGAACCACAGCAAAACCCAACACTGGAGCCAGAGGGCATAGCCCAGCACTAGAGCTGGCTGGGGCTGGAGCAAAGGAATCTGGGTACTGAAGACACATTCAATGAGTTTGACCCAGTTTTGGGTCAAACAGGGCCTGCTTTGGGTCAGGATGGACCTATTGTGGGTTGAGAGGGGCTAGTTTTGGCTCAAGAGGACCCTGTTTTGAGTCGGCACAGCACTGCACAATAACCCAGCACTGGAGCCGCAGCATAACCCAGCACTGGAGCTGACGCGTTCAAGAAGGCAAACGTTCGCAGCGAACTACGTTTGCAGCAAAGAGTATCTGTTGAAGGATTGACGCACATCTGGCTAGGGCAGGAGAGGGGGATTCTTGGTAAGTCACTGGTATTCAATGCGTTTGAAATGTAATAAAATGTCAGGGGGAGAAAACAAAAAAATCAAGAGATACAAGGACAATTAAATGAAAATGCTAAAAACCAGCCGGGCATGTAAATCCATGTTATCAGAAAAATAAAAAGCGTGACGAATGTTTGATGAAAACTGCGGTGCTTTAGAAAGTCTAAACCAGCTGATGTGTCAATGGCAGGGTTCCTGATCAACGCTGTGGTCAGGTCTCCACGGCTCCTCCAGCTCTCACGATGACCCGGACTGCGTGCGGCCATTTCATACACGCACGCGACAACTTCTCCAGCAAAGCCAGGGCTTAATACAGACAAGTAGACGTCACAGGTCACGAAGAGCGCTTGTTAATTTGGGCCCGTTAATCCGCTCCGAAACGGTCAGAAGAGAAGACACAGCTCGCAGCCTCAGTTCAGAGACGCCGTATTCTGGGGAGGTAACAGTGAGCTCTGGAGGATGGAGGGGCAGAGAGCAGGAGAGACGGAGAGGTGGAGAGACGGAGAGGTGGAGGCAGCCCAGGAGGTGACAGAGGGGTGACTCTCATGCAAAGGGGCCGGGTGGGGTGGGGTGGCGAAGGAGGTGGCAGGAGGCGGCGGGAGGCGTCCCCGCCGGGACCGGATCGAACGAGGTGGTACTTAACCCTCTGTGTGCTCTCGTCCCGTGACCAGGACAGGGTGGTAGGGAAGGAGGGGAGGGATGCGGAGGTGGTCACACAAGCCCCTCTCCCGATCTAGAAAGGGTTCAAACCAAATTAAAAGAAAAAAAAAGAAAAAAAACTAAAGAAAAGAAAAGAAAAAAAGAAAATCCCCTAAAAAAAAAACACAACCAATGGGGAAAGTAGATGAAGGATCTCCCAGGGACTGATGGATCAGCTAGCCCAGGGCTGCCCCAGACTGCTCCTGGAGATCCAGTGACCTGTAGGCCGGTGCTACTCAACTCCACGTCCTGCGGGCCGCGGCGTCTGCAGGCAACCGCGCGCTACACCGCCCGATTTCACTCATCATTTTACCTGCTTGGTTCAGATAATAAGCTAATCGGTGAGATCAGGCGGTGGAGCGCACGGTTGAGGCTAAAGTCTGCGGACACTGTGGCCCGCACGACGTGGAGTTCAGGAGCGCTGCTGTACGCTGCCACTCCAACCCTAACAAAGCACACCTCACTCAACCAGCTGGCGATCTCATTGAGCTCCTGATGAGTAGAATCGGGTGTGCCAAATTAGGGTTTGAATGAACACCTGAAAGGTGGTAGATCTCCAGGAACAGGGTTGGACAGCTCTGAGCTAGCCCCGTTGGCTGTTCCGCGGAGCCGAGGCTGATCCTAGATCAGTGCCAGGGGCCAACAACACATCAGAACTGGAACAAAGGATGTAAATAAACACAAACACAAACAAAAAAAATGAACATACACCACAGACAGAACATGAATGGAATGTGATATGCGAGGGTATGAAAATGGAATGAGTAAATCTCATTAAGAAAAAAAGAAACCTAGCTTCAAATTCTCTCAGTATTTAAAGATGTAGCTGTATTCAGTGTTATGTGACAAATAGTCTGTGATTCATTCATTTCCACTGATTCAGAAAGACTAACCCTTCAGAAAAAAGTCAAAACGTTTCCACGACATATGCTGAAATATCCTGAAAACCTAATTTCTCTCCTGTGCGCTCCCAACGGCGGTGAAAATGAGTGGCTCAGCAGATGAACACAAACAGAGATGACCTTCTGACGACAAAAAGAAAGGACAAAAGCAATGAAATACTTGGAAAAACAATGTTTAATACTAATTTGAAATGGGTGTACAAACCTTCACAATACTTCAGATATTGTCAAGCTCTCAGTTTACAGCAGAAACACATTTTTTTGGTTCACCCCTTTTTTCTCTCAGAGTTTTTGTTTTTAATTATAATTTTTCCTGGCGTTGTCGGGCGATTGAAACCTGAAGGGTTTAGATAAACGGGGGGGGGGGTATTGTGAAAGTGGAGACGCTGGGCACCCCTGTCCCAAGTGGGGAGGGAGAGGGGGGCCCCTCGTGCTCCTCTCGGGAGAAGGCGGGACGGGACTGGCTGTGCGTCTGACCGACAAGCTGGGCATTGTCTCATGGGCTGACACCGGTCACCGTTAGCGCCCGCGGCGGGCTAACCGGCCGCTCATCTCTATTCACTCATTTCTACGTCACAGAAACAGAGACGACAACCAGGGGGGGGAAGGGGGGGGGGGAAACAGCTGCAAGAAGGAGGGAAGGAGAGGAGTGGAGGGGGGGGAAAGAATAGAAACGAAAGGAAAACTTTTGAGACTGGAGACGTAGAAAGGAAAGAATGGCAAAAGGCTGATTTTGCAGGTTTTTTTTTTTACTTACATGAGGCGGGAAGGGCTGCAGACTGGGGAGGCCCTCCTCGGGGTACGGGGTCTCTCCCTTGGGGAGATAGGGCTTCAGGCCAGAGCCAGTCTCATACATAGACATGGGCCGCCCGCCCCGCCCGGACGCCCGGCGCTTCAGGGCCGCGGGGGAGGAGGGGTCGGGGTACTCGGACGCGCCCGGGACCTGATAGATACTGGCTGTGACCTGCCGCCTCAGAGACGAGTTCTCGCTTTGCAGAGAATGCAGCTGGAAGAGACGTTCAGCAATACGCTAAGAAGGGCTTTTCAGCAGTGAGCCCTCTCTGGTCTGCCCCTGTCCTGTCCTTCGCTGGTCTGCCCCTGCTCCTGTCCTGTCCTTCGCTGGTCTGCCCCTGCTCCTGTCCTGTCCTTCGCTGGTCTGCCCCTGCTCCTGTCCTGTCCTTCGCTGGTCTGCCCCTGCTCTGGTCTGCTCTGGTCTGTCCTGGTCTGTCCTGGTCTGTCCTGGTCCGTTCTGGTCTGGGGTTTAGAGCAGTAACCGTATGTGTAGGGCAGTGGTCCTCACTCCTGGTTCTGGAGAACCGCAGAGTGTGTTGGGTTTTGTTGGTACTCAGAACTTAATTGTTCAATTAAAGCAGGCAACCCTTTAAGTCGCAAGAGTGCCATATCACACTGAAGCGTAACAGTAAAGTCCCTAGACTCTTGACCTTATACCTTTTCAACCCATCAAAATGGCTGCTATACTGTTGTTTTGAGCCCCTATTAAAACCTACTAAATGTTCTCAACCAAAACCATTTGGTGATCTGGGTGGAGCCACTTCATGCGTTTGGGATTGAAAGGGTTAATTACAGTTTCTTGGGTCTGAGTCAGTTGCTGATATTGGGGCAAAAAAACAAAAAACCAGCACACCCTGCGGCTCTCCAGCACCAGGAGTGAGGGCCAGTGTTGCCGATCAACTGGTGTTATTTGTGCAAATCTCTGTGGTGTTCAACTTCCAACTAAAAGCAGGGTTCGATTGGAGAACCAATGGAATCAAATCATACCCCCCCCCCCGCACCTCCCCCGATTTAGTCCAAAATGTAATCGCTATTTGATACTTTTGTGTAAAAGCAACATCCTCTCCTCTAGTGTTACACATGCTGAGCGACAAAAAAAATGTTCAAGCACAGCAAAAACGTCAAGCCAGCAAAGCAAGCAAAGCAAGCAAAGCAAGCAAAGCAAGCAAAGCAAGCAAAGCAAGCAAGCAAAAAGTGCAAGCAGGCAAGCCTCACATTTCAGACACGACTTCTGTGGGAGATTACAGAGGGGACACGGGACAGACACCAGCCCAGCAAGGCGCAGGCAGTGACAGGGTAGGGAGCATTCAGAAGAGGCCTGGTCCACCAGGGACTGAATGTCCAAGAGGAAGTGGGAAGTTATCAGCAATGGTTAAATATTACGGCAACAATGACCCGGTACGAGACGTGGCGGTCCACTGAACCGTGGTCGCGACAGAACTGGAAGGGAAATGGATTCGGTTTCGCTGAGATGTAACCGTCAGAGGCCAATTCAGTCACAATGGAGGTTTTTTTGGTCAGCCACACGTTCAACACAATGCCAGCCCACACAGCTAAATCTCATAACCGAGGACAGCCCGTGTGAGACCGTGGGGAACATTTTAGTGCATTTAGTCAAAACTAGCTCAGTCCTGTGCCAAAATCAGGCAATTGTTTTTTTTTTGGGTTTTTTTAGGAGACTGACTCCACTCAGCAAGGAAATTACATTTAAGTCACAAATTGCCATTGTCCCAGACGTAGTCTTAAAGACTTTTGTTCCGTGACCTGCAGGGGAACATTGCGGTTTCCAGTCACACAGAAAAACTGGATAAAAATCCTCAAGTTCAAAATTAATGTTCACAGCAAATATGTGTAACACTAACCAACACCCTGACACACAATATCCAATACACTCCTGTCAAGAGACGTCCGGTAGCCACAACAGAAGCTCAAGAACAGCTCCGGTTTCAGCGAGGACGAGAAAAACGCAGATCTGATTCCACACTGGTTCAATGTCGCCCTTTTAATGGTGCATGCATGCATGCGTGCGTTTAGAACTCATTACTTTTTCAACATCTCTTGAGCTGTTCAGGACTCCCATTACAAGCCTACTTTTACTTTTGGCCTTATTAAACTGAGAGCCTGTCATGAAGGAACAAAAAACGGAAGCTTAGACTTCCCCCTTTTTCAGGTAATATTAACGCACATGTGCACATGTGGAAAGTCCCAAATAATTTACTACTCTGCCACTGCTCGCGAACAAGACAGTTCTGTACCAATGTATGCAAGTTAATGAGGCGTGTTTAGCATCCACCGGAGGAAATGAGGCTCGACCCCTCCAACACTGATATTTCCCGCATCCTTTGATGCTCATTCCTAGAGCTGAAACCACCAAAATTTAAAAACCAAAAAAAAAAACCAAACAAAAAAAAAAACCAAACAAACAAAAAAATAAACATTTTGAACATTCACTGTGCGACTGACACTTTGCGTTGTGAAGGCAAAGCTACACCGTAACAGTCTTTTACTGCAAACACTGCGGGTCCTGAATTCAACGCGTAACAGTTACGTAAGCTTGCGTGGGTCAAATTAATCCCAAACACTTATATTACTACAGCAGTATTTGTAGTGATGTTACTATAACAAAAACAAAAACAAAAACAAAACAAAAAAATAAAAACAATTGAAACAAAAGAAGCATTGTTCTAGAAACATCTCTAAAGGAGAATGGGTTAATGTTGCATATGTTTAACACTGAAAGAAGAAGAAATCCGGGATTGGTTTTTCCCCTATGGGCTCAGGTCCATACTGTGTGGACGGGTGTGCTAACTGGGAGTACAGTCCTGTCTGAGGTGGAAGCTGCAGATAAGCCCTCAGTTAGCCCCGTCCGGGCGGCGGGGGACGGAGCCGGGGCCCCTGGCCTGTGTCGGGCCCCTGGCCCCTGGTTAAGTGCCTGTGTTAGTGCCCTGGTGCCGGGTCTGGGGCGGTACCTTTTTCTGCATAAAGCGCAGCTCGTCGCTCAGGTTGCTGTTGACCCTCATGAGCTGCTGGATCTTGGCCTCGGAGGCGCTCAGCGCGTTCTTCACCTCCAGGAACTCCTGCACCGTGATGGGCCCGTCCGACAGGTCCGAGTCCACACTCTGCGGGGGGCAGAGGGGTTTCACCGCAGCGGTCAGGGGACTGAGCTCCTGACAGGGGTTTCACAGCAGCGGTCAGGGGACTGAGCTCCTGACGGTAATGTCGGGGGTTCAATTCCCAGTTTGGATTTATTCATTTTTATTATTATTTTTATTTATTTATTAGGGACAGTGCACATTAAATCAACAGTTTCAGTTTCCACATCAAAGTAAATGTGCCATAACTAAGTGGATAAGCTGTACAGCAGTAGAATTCTAAAAAATAACTAATACATACCTAATGAAGTGCTCACTGAGTATATTTAGGGCCTGGCATAAATGGTTTAGGGCCTGTAGCGTAGTGGTTAAGATTGGGCCCTTGAGCAAGGCCCTTAACCCTGCATTGCTCCAGGGGAGGATTGTCTCCTGCTTAGTCTAATCAACTGTACGTCGCTCTGGATAAGAGCGTCTGCCAAATGCCATTAATGTACTGTAATGTAATGTAATGTAATGTAATGTACTGTACTGTACTGTAATGTAACGTACTGTACTGTACTGTAATGTAACGTAATGTAATGTAATGTAACGTACTGTAATGTAATGTAATGTACTGTACTGTAATGTAATGTACTGTAATGTAACGTAATGTAACGTAATGTAACGTAATGTAGAAAATGACCCGGCGCTGTACCTTGGTCCGGTCCCCGGTGCCGGACGGCGGCTCCTGGTCGGTGTCCTCGTCCGACGCCACGCTGTCGTAGTCGGGCTGGTCCACGTCCTGGCCCTCGCTCCCGTGCCGGCTGCCAACGCCCCTCAGGATCAGTTCCACGTTTTCTAGAAGACAGGCACGCGGAACGTTGTGGTCAGCACCCCTGAGCCCCGTCCGCTGCGGAGGGAGGCGCGCGACGCGGCGAACGGCGCCGGTACCTTTCGGACTGGCGACAGAGTTCCCCTGCTGCCGGCGTTTGGCGTCGCTCAAGATGTCGATGACCAGCGTGGCGAACTCGTGCGCGTTGAACCGCGCCAGCTTCTGCCGGCCCTGCGGCGGGGAAAAAACACAGAGTTATAAAGAAATGAGATTAGACTGATGACGTTAGTTCTCTCGGCAGTCATAACTCACTGCGGATGCAACCTCGATTATATTTTCCTCCAATCGGCAAACGACCAAAACGTTTACAATCTAAATTTAATCACACTCAAACGTCAACAAAAAAAAGATGAATGCCCAAACTCATAACATGTTTCCTGCTTCTTTGTAGTGCAGATAGAGCACTTCCCTTTTAGTCAATTTGAAACCCTTTGAAGAGAAGGTTTTTTTTGGGGTTTTTTTTTATTGATTCATGATACTCAGTCAGTGTTCTAGAACCCCACTGCTTTCGGTCTCCAGTAGCGACCATTGCATCAGCAGTAGGATGTTCAGGCAAGAACAGTGTAATCGGCATGGTGCAGGGTTAAAGGGTTTAAAAGACTCGCCTGGTTCCTTGTTGACGAATATTCGGGGTTCACTGGGAGGAAAGGCACGACCGTGGTTTCCGTGACCAGGGTGCTGTGGTTCTGAGTGGCCAGCCACACTGACAACAGAGCAGAGATTAATCACTTCACACACCCGACTCATCCTTCTCCTTTACACACACCTCACGTTTCAGCTCTGCACTGTCCTTGTAATGTTGGCGAACGCCCTCTCAAATCCGTGTTCCGGGGGCCTGTCAAATTTGGATTTTTAATGAGGAATGCAAATTCCCCCGGCGGGGCTGCCAAAGATCTGAGTGAACTTCGGAGATCCGACTCAACATGACCCAGCAAACGGGACTCGGGGAGAAAACAAGCCTTCTTTTGAGCCGGAATAAAATAAGTATCGATTTTTGCTTTCCTTTCATGTCCCTCCCCGTGGCATTTGGCCGAAGCCAATTAGCCGGCGCATGAATGGCTGCACTGTGCTACTTTAACGCTCCAATTATCGCTCCACTCCCATCGCATAAGAGAATTTGCCGGAATGCTAAATTGTCTTATCGAGTTACAGAAAATGCTTTTCACAGCGGACCCTGAGCAAGACGCTCGGAGGTCTCGGGCCGACGGGGAAGGGCTGGACCGTTTCACGGCCCGGGCGAGCTCCCGGGTTTCACTCACCGGCGTCCGTCTCTCGCCTGTCTACCTCGTCGTACACGTCCATGGCCAGCTCCTCGAACAAGTGATTACTGAGCTGTGAAGGGAACGGAGAAACGCTTAAAGACGCTGACAATGCGCATATCGCGGCGTGTTGTTTTGGGGGGTTTCAGCGGCTTTACTGGCGGAGCGAGGCAAAGGCATTTCACACGAGGAACAGGCTTACACATCTCTCAGACCGGGGCTTTAAGGAGCTCACATTTTCCATCCGGAAGTTTCTTTATTAGCTCAGAATGGATTTCCTCCAGGAAGCTGCAGTGATTTTCTTTGTGCTAGTGTGTTGGCATAATGAGTTTTCCACACCACAACATTTTCACTTTTCAGAGAATTAAACCTTCACTTTTTATTCTGCATCCTATTAGAAGTTTGCAGCTGGCAATTTGTTTTCTGCATTAAAATCCACTTATTGCCCATAATCTTACAATTCAAATACCATTTCCCTCAAAGGGTTCACCAGCTTATCCTGCTTGTATGGATTATCCAACAACACGTCATTGAGGTTTTGAAAATATAAAATACAAAATACTTACAGATTGGAGTTTTTTCTTAGCAGCTTTGGCCAGTTCTGATAAATCCAGACTGCTGGAAATAAAAAAATAAAAACGTTGCACTTCTGAAGCAAAACCAGAAAAGGCATCTTAAAGCCTGTACTTCAGGGTATACTTACATGTTCCTAATCCATTAAAAGCGTGCAACAAAAACAGAGATGGCAAGGATTAAAAAGGACAGGATATGTACGCATGTTACAACATTTATGTACAAGGGGATTAACCGCAAGTCCAAAAATAAACAGCACAGATTAGGATAGTCACAGCGCTTGAAACGCCACATCTTTTGACCAGGGGCGTATATCACGAAGCAGGATTACAAAGTTATAGCTGAATAAATTCACCGAGTAAAACCCGGAACAGCTGTTTTCACTTCAGGCTATACTGCAGTTTTGGACGGGTTCAGGGTTTTACTCTACGGACGTATCCAGCTATCTCAGTCATCCTGATTTATGACCCCCCCCCCCCCCCCCCGCCCCGCCCTGAACACAGGAGAGATGAAAACAGAATGTGCACAGGAGGGCGAAGGCAGGTATGGCTGCTGACCCAGAAACCTGCCCGGACAGGTAAGGGGAATTTGGCGGCCCGTCGTCTCCCGCTATCGCCAGGGAAACGGCCCGCCTAGAATGTGCAAGCCTCGACAGAGCACGTGTGGCATCAGATCCTCTGCCGTGTCGAAGCAGGGCCTGTTTTCCTAAACCGGGCGTGTTCCACGCCTGCGGCCACCCTTCCTGCCTGCCGTTTGATGTTCCGTGGTGCGGGCCAACAAAACGCCCGAAAACCGCCAACTCAAAAAGCAGACCTTACCTGTCTGCCATCTGCGGGATGATGAAGTGCTGTCCGCTCTTGTGATCTGAAAGGAAGCCAGGACAGACACGGACGGTGAACAACCAAGAGCCACAGCCGACGGGCACCGTGTCACGTGGCATGGGCCGCGTGCCCCGTCCACCTCACCTGGCTTCCTCCCGCACAGGTAGAACGCTAGCCTATCGGTGAGCTCGTACTGAATTTCCACCAGTCTGTCGGCGAGGTCGTGGTGCCCGGCTTGCCTGGAAGAGACGGGGGGGGCAATCAACAGGGTGGACACTTACAAAGTAGCCGAAGCACTCCCTCCTCCTCCTCACGCCTTCACGAGCATCTCAGTCAGTGATGTTCACTCCCGGCCCTGGAGAGCCTGCTGCTGTCTGCTGCTACTCAGCAGGGCTCTATAATGCCGCCATTTTAGGAGCGACAAAGAATTGATGTGTGCCAACTGGAAAAGTAATTCAGGAGCACATATACTAATTGAGATACATTAGTGTGTTTCTTCATTTTTCAACTCAGAAGTACATGTTCCTTGCTAGAGGAGAGCTCTGCTCAGCACTTAAAGAGATCAATTAAAGCAGTTGATCATCTGACCTGGTTTCTAGGGTCTGAATTGGTTGCTGATATTAAGCCAAAAACAAGAACCAGCAGACACTGCAGCCCACCAGGAAAGAAGATCACTGGTCTACACGTACAAGAGACTCTGAGACACGTAGAATCGCACAACTCTAGCGACCATCCAGAGACAGTCAGACAGGCCTCACCTTGCACAGAGAGACCTCACCTTGCACAGAGAGACCTCACCTCGCACAGAGAGACCTCACCTCGCACAGAGAGACCTCACCTCGCACAGAGAGACCTCACCTCGCACAGAGAGACCTCACCTTGCACAGAGAGACCTCTCCTCGCACAGAGACCTCACCTCACAGAGAGACCTCACCTCGCACAGAGAGACCTCACCTTGCACAGAGAGACCTCTCCTCGCACAGAGACCTCACCTCACAGAGAGACCTCACCTCGCACAGAGAGACCTCACCTTGCACAGAGAGACCTCTCCTCGCACAGAGAGACCTCACCTTGCACAGAGAGACCTCACCTAGCACAGAGAGACCTCACCTTGCACAGAGAGACCTCACCTTGCACAGAGAGACCTCACCTTGCACAGAGAGACCTCACCTTGCATAGTCGATGGGGGTTTTGCCGCTGGAGTCGGGGGCCCCAGGGTCGGCCCCGTACACGGTGAGGAGCTCGGCCTGGGACACCTGCCCCGCCTTGGCAGCCACATGCAGGGGCGTGTTCCCCTTCTCCTGGGACGGGGGGGGAGAAAAGAGCTCTCAGTCTGAGCCCGGAGCCCCTTTGACGCTCACACACAAGGGACAACATTAGCTCAGGAGGTAAGAGCTGTCGTCTCATTGGCTCAGGAGGTAAGAGCTGTCGTCTCATTGGCTCAGGAGGTAAGAGCTGTCGTCTCATTGGCTCAGGAGGTAAGAGCTGTCGTCTCATTGGCTCAGGAGGTAAGAGCTGTCGTCTCATTGGCTCAGGAGGTAAGAGCAGTCGTCTCATCGGCTCAGGAGGTAAGAGCAGTCGTCTCATCGGCTCAGGAGGTAAGAGCTGTCGTCTCATCGGCTCAGGAGGTAAGAGCTGTCGTCTCATTGGCTCAGGAGGTAAGAGCTGTCGTCTGGCAGTCGGAGGGTTGCCGGTTCGATCCCGCCCTGGGTGTGTCGAAGTGACACTACGCAAGACACCTAACCGCCAAATGTTCCTGACGAGCTGGTCGGTGCCTTGCAAGGCGCCATTAGTGTGTGAGTGTGTGTATGTGTGTGTGTGTGTGTGAATGGGTGAATGAGAAGCATTAAATTGAACAGCGCTTGGGATAAAGGCGCTATATAAAATGCACAGGTCGGGGCTTTACCGGGTGGAAGAAGTTGGCCTGGGCTCCCAAGGACAGCAGCCGCAGGCAGGTCTCCAGGTTCCCAGTCCGCACGCTCGAGTGCAGCTGCTGGAGGAGGAAATGAGAACATACGAGTCAAAACAAAACAAACAGATATATATACAAAAAACTCAAAATGGCTCATATGACAAACAAATTATAGCCTTTCCTTCTTAAAAAGAAAAAAGGAAAACAATACGGTATTGCGTAAAATATAAATGATAGTCAAAAACCCAAGAGAACGAAATAAAAACAAAACTCTTGACTGAAAGAAAGGATGAAAGAAAACCAGATGAGGAGACGCTGACGATGAGCGATCGCTGAGCGCGCTTCAGGAGGCTCGGGCCAAACCCGCGCGCGAGTCAAAACGACGCCGTCCCTCACTCAGCCGCCGAGGCTGGGCGCAAATTAAGGCCATATGATGTTTTTAAAAAAATGTTTAAGATCAGACATTTCTCCCGGAGTTGACTGGGGTGAAATCTAACCGCACTCAGAATCTCAACCACACCAATACGAGTGGTAAGCAGGGTAATGAACCCAGATCTGAGAGGAGCAGGGTAATGAACCCAGACCTGAGAAAGGCAGGGTAATGAGCCCAGATCGCAGAGCAGCCCGGGATCTCTCTCACCTTGCTCAGGTCCTTCGCCGTCAAGCTATCGTCATCCCGGCAGGGCATCCGGTGGACGAACGCCAACATCTGATATTTCGCTTTTATGAACTCCGTCTTGTTTGGGCTGGAGGGGAGAGGGAGATGTCAGGGGCACGGGGGGTGAGAAAAGACCCAAATGAAGGAGGCTGTACCTCCAGCATACCCATCCCATCTACAGCAAACACCAGTCCTGTCCCACTGTGACCCTGTCCAACCAGGCCCAACCAGGCCCAACCAGGCCCAACCAGGCCCAACCAGGCCCAACCAGGCCCAACCAGGCCCAACCAGGCCTGAGCCTCAGGGACGCTGCTGAGACAGGACCCCCACACACAGGACCCCCACACAGGACCCCCACACACAGGACCCCCACACACAGGACCCCCCACACAGGACCCCCACACAGGACCCCCACACAGGACCCCACACACAGGACCCCCACAGGACCCCACACACAGGACCCCCACACAGGACCCCCCCACAGGACCCCCCCACAGGACCCCCACACACAGGACCCCACACTCACTGCACTTTGTCCTGGGGGTTGGCCTTGCGCTTGCCGCTCATGACGGACGCGGGGTCCAGCAGGGAGTGCTCCCATATCGAGTTGGCCCCGTTGTTGTAGAGCGTCTGCACCATCTGAGGGAAGCGAAGACGGTGCCATTACACTGCAGGTCTGAAAGGAGCAGACTGCAACACAGCTATGTTACACCCTCTACCAGCAGGCCTGTGACGAATCGCATTTGGGCAACATCCGTAAACAGCTCCCTACGGGAATGATTCGCAGCAAGGCGTTTTTTTGTTTTTTTTGTGGGGGCAAAAAGGCCATTAATTTGTTGCCTCACAGAAATGCCCATCTCTCAATAAAAAGCCTCCCCGTTCAATATGAAGTGCTGCTATTCCGGGACACAATCCATAGCGCTGTTTGAGCGGAGTGCTGGGGTACGCCCCTGAATGGATCAGATGACTCTGCGCCCACACAGAGCCGCTTCAGTGAAGACCGATAATCTGGCTCCGCAGATTCCCCTGCAGCCACGGCCAGGGCCTTATCTCAAGAGTAACAACGCACCGCGATGGAGCCCGAATGGCCGCCTGGTTAAACCTTTCAGGGGCCAGGGCACAAACGTGTGACTGGAATGTGAATGTTCTGAACCCCCTTATGGGTGGATGTGACCTGCGCGTTACATCTCCCTTAACAGACGGATGTGACGCCAGCGTTGTATGTGATTATATGACTGTGACACATGCCAGTTGAAATGCATTGTGATTCCTAGACCTTTCCATGGGTTCTCTATAGGGCGCCTTAGTCCATAATGGATTATCTGGACACTCTAATGCTGACATCACAATCGCTGTGGGTGAAGCTGTGGAGTTCTAGTTTTGGAACGAAAAAGAAAGAAAACTAAACATTCCAAAAAAGCCTACTCTTCAAAGGGTTAATATCTGCTGTGGCAGTGTGGAGAAGGAAGGCAGCTATGACCAGGAGCAGTGTGTGCATTCCTGGGTGTGTGTGCGTGTGCGTGGGCGTGGGGGAGGGGACCACTGCACTATGAAGTCACACACTGGCCTCCTCAGCGGTCCGCTGTGATATAATAAGGATATGAAAGGATTAGCCCATCGCCCTGGCAGGGAGGCATGCGGATGGGAGGAGGCCACTGCACAATCAAGTCACACACTGGCCTCTCCCGCAGTGGGTGGTAATAATAATAATTTGAAAGGATTAGCCAATCGCCCTGGCAGAGGGGTGTGTATGTGGGGGAGGGGAGGGGAGGGGAGGGGAGAGGATCTTACTTGTAGCTGGGTGGGGGGCGAGGGCGTGTGCGTCAGGTGGCAGAGAGGTGTGTATGTGGGGGAGAGGAGGGGAGAGGAGGGGAGGGGAGGGGAGAGGCTCTTACCTGTAGCTGGGTGGGGGGCCAGGGCGTGTGGGTCAGGTGGCAGAGAGGTATGTATGTGGGGGAGGGGAGGGGAGGAGAGGAGAGGAGAGGAGAGGATCTCACCTGTAGCTGGGTGGGAGGTCAGGGCGTGTGGGTCAGGTGGCAGAGAGGTGTGTATGTGGGGGAGGGGGAGAGGGGAGGAGGGGAGAGGCTCTTACCTGTAGCTGGGTGGGGGGCCAGGGCGTGTGGGTCAGGTGGCAGAGAGGTGTGTATGTGGGGGAGGGGAGGGGAGGGGAGAGGCTCTTACCTGTAGCTGGGTGGGGGGCCAGGGCGTGTGGGTCAGGTGTCGCACCTGGGAGCTGTGACGGCCGAGGCTGCGGTGGACGCTGCAGCACTCGTCACAGACCAGCACGCCCCGGTTCACCGAGGCCCAGCGAGGCTCTGTGGGAGGGACACAACCGCACCGTTAGCATCCCGCTGCGCTACCATCCCACCGCCGTGCTAGCATCCCGCCGTGCTAGCATCCCGCCGTGCTAGCATCCCGCCATGCTAGCATCCCGCCATGTTAGCATCCCGCTGCGCTGCCATCCCACCGCCGTGCTAGCATCCTGCTGCACTACCATCCCACCGCCGTGCTAGCATCCTGCTGCACTACCATCCCACCGCCGTGCTAGCATCCCGCGTCAATACCGTCAGCGATCAATACACACTCCGGGGCACTTAGGTTATTGGCCCCGCTCGACAGCTCCGGGGCTTCTGAAGGGCAGGGAATCGATGCGCTACAGTAACACGCTCTCCGCAGCGCGGGGGCGATCGATAACGCAGGGACCGTTTTTCTCCTTTATGTCTTTTCAATAGAAACCAGACGGCAGGAGCAGAAAGGAAGCAGAACTGAGCCGCAGACAGGGCTTTCTGGGAAACGCCAGAGAAACGGACGTGCTACGACAGAGAGAGAGAGAGAGAGAGAGAGAGAGACAGAGGGCTTCCGTCCAGGGCAAGGAATCACGGGACACGATTCAGACCGTCTGAGAGCATCTGTCTGAAATTAGACGGCGCTAGCGTTACAACCCGCGGCCTCGCAGAAACAAACATACTGCTGGCACAATGCCCCCCCACTTTCACTTCACAAATAACTACGAGGGGCCTCCACGTCACGGGCTCACTCTCGCTTCATTTAAAAGGGCCATTGTGTTTCAGTAGATATTTATACACCACCCCTGCCGTCTCTGAAAGCCTTGGGCCCTTCGAGGAGAGACTGCCCATCCCTGTTTATCTTCTGCCAAAAGTTCTGCCCTATCCTGCTATTGAGTGAAAATTCATTATCGACCCAGGAACATTCCTGCCTTACTTAGGCTGCGTTGGCCTTCACAGCTTCCACAGGACTGCGTCTCCCATCCCATCGTACCTCTGCCCTCACACCTCACGCCTCGCCACCGGCGTTAAGACGCGGTTTTGAATTCGGGGAGGCCGGCGCCGGGACCGGGTGTCTCGCATACAGAGGCCTCCGGAACCTTCCTCGTGACTGAGGGCGTTGTGTTCGGCCCATCCATTATTCAGCGCCCGTCTGCCCGGCTCTGGCAGCTCGCTCCACTCGGAGCTCAGCTGCGAATGTAGGCCAACCGGAAGGAACTCATTCTCCCAGCATGCCTCAGACACTGTAGTCAAACTCACTTCTTTTTTTTTTTTGCTTCAGGTCCATTTGTCACAGGCTAATGTAATCAGTGTAGTGCACAACCACAACAACAACAACAACAACAACTATTTTTTTTTTCTTCTTAATTGAATGCCGCTAAATGAGAAGTGCTTTTCCCCACCCCTTTCTCGAAAATGACTCTGAACATACCTTTCAACAAAAACGCCCAGGCAGGCGGAGAATGGCGGAGAATAAAACCGCCTTCTCTAGCGCCCGGGATTTCCACACGGCGACCTGCAGCTGCAGCTGCACGGCGGTGCAAAGAGGAAGTGGAGCCGCACATTGCCATATATGGACGGCGTGAAGGCGCCGCGTCGCGGACCAAACGGCTTCCTCTTTCGCTTCAGCGCGCGGAGCACACAAGGAGAGACGCTGTCGCTGGGGACGGCACACCGCCACGGCAACACACCGCCACGGCAACACGCCGCCACGGCAACACGCCGCCACGGCAACACACCGCCACGGCAACACGCCGCCATGGCAACACGCCAACACACCGCCACGGCAACACACCGCCACGGCAACACACCGCCACGGCAACACGGCAACACACCGCCACGGCAACACGGCAACACACCGCCACGGCAACACACCGCCACGGCAACACGGCAACACACCGCCACGCCAACACGCCAACACACCGCCACGGCAACACGCCAACACACCGCCACGGCAACACACCAACACGCCAACACACCAACACGCCAACACACCGTCACGCCAACACACCGCCACGCCAACACACCAACACGGCAACACACCGCCACGGCAACACGCCAACACACCGCCACGGCAACACGCCAACACACTGTCACGCCACCATGCCGGAAGAATGGCAGGAAAGGGCTGTGGTAATAGGTTAAAAAAAAAAAAACAAGAAACTGATAAATGTACCATCTAAAAGGTTAAAAAGGCCTCATAACTCAGACTCTCACAGGAACAGGTCGCCCCTGGACCAACAGGACACACGCAGCCCAAAGGGCCGGCTAACATTTTGCAGATCAGGTTCTTATACCTGTGCAGTGCAGCACATTCAGAAACGTGTGTGGGGGGTTTTTTTTTTCTCTTCTTTTTTTTTTTTTATTACCAGGGGTGAGGGTGTGGATAACGGGTAAACGTTCAGTCACACAGATTACTGCGCAGATGGCCAAGGGTCTCGGAGCCAGAAGGCACCGCGGTGAAACGGCACCAGTTCCAACACGCAGCGCGCCAGGCAGTGCGTGAGGAAGAACAGGGCAGGGCTATCAAAGCAGGCAGTGCTCCCCACCGCCCGTCAATGCGTGCCCAATAGGTGAAGAAAAACATAAACTGATAAAAAATCTAAAATCAATAAAATGGCCTCGTAACTCAGACTCTCACAGGAACAGGTTGCCTCGGGGACCAACAGGCAAAAGGGCCGACTAACATTTTTGCAGATCAGGATCAGGACCTGAATTTGAAGCCTGAGGCAACAGCATGCCTCAGCAGCGTTGCTCAAAATTACCATGAAAAACGACTTCCCTGGGCCTCCTGTATTTATAGACTGCAGGGTGCGCGAATGTGTCCGATTCGGCTCCCCTCGCGCCCCGGCACTTCCTCATTCCCACCGCCAATGAGAAGTGATAGCCAAAGGACGCTTTTAACACCAACCGACGACAAAATCACCCACAACTGGAACCTGAAGCGAGCCTTTTTGCGAGCGTTTGTTTATCAAACAAAGCCCCGGCGCTCAGTCTGCAGGACGGCTCGGCCCAATCGAGCGCGCCCTCGGCGCACGCTGCAGAGTAAACACCAGGAGACTGCGAGCTTTGTGGCGGCCGGGGACTGTGAAATCACCCCTTCCGCTCGGTCTCAGAATGACTGGGTCGTGTGCAGCCTGGGCGAGCTCTGCGCTGAGAGGCTCGATGCTCGACGCTGGAGAGGCAGGACGCGGGCGTCCGCCCGCAGACCGGCCGTGCGCAGAGCGTTTCCGAACAGCTGCGGCGAGGCCCTGGCACCTGGCGCGCAGATCTGCGTCGCTTCCTTCCTGCCTGACGACACGGCGCCCCCGCTGCAGAGCGCGCTGCTAAAATAACCCGTCCTGTGTCCCCGCAGCCGCTCCCTCAGCTCCGACTGTCTGCCTCGGCTCAGACCCGCCGCTCGGCCACTGTGTGCTGACGAGCCGGTCCGGCCGGGCCGCTGGGGGAGGAAGTGGGGGCTCAGTTACCTAATGGTGAACGGTTGGCATTTATATAGCGCCTTTATCCTACCTCATGGTGGGAGAATCTGGACAAAGCAGCCCCCCCTGCCTCGATCAGTCGGCCCAATCACGCGACCGGTCCCCCCGCCTTGATCAGTCGGCCAATCACGCAGTCCCCCAGCCTCGATCAGTCGGCCCAATCACGCGACCGGTCCCCCCGCCTCGATCAGTGGGTCCACTCCCAGGGGTGCAGGACAGACGCACAGATGAGCCCAGGCCGCCACCGAAGCCACCCTACAGCCCGGGCCCTTCATCACGCGCCGCCTAAACCCACTTCCTCTCACCCTGCGATGAGGATGCGTGACCCGGCAGCGCGCAGGTGACCGTGCCGAGCCGAGGGCGCCAACAGAGCGCTGATCATCCGGAGCGGGAATTCCACCGCGCCAGCTGAAGGAAAGCGGATCTTCCCTCTCGCATTCCCGAGCGCTCCTTTATCACGGCGCTTCCGCGGGCGGGCCTGGAGCAGAGACCCGTCGGCGTGGGCTCGGCCCGCGCCCGGCAAACACGGCCAAACGCCGCACCCCAACATCAGGGGGTGTGGCGTTCACCTTCACTAAAGCTGCGTACGGGGGGAGTGGGAAGCAAGCTCCGAGCCAGGGAGCCACTTTAGCATTTTGATCGCTAGCGCTAACGCCACATGAAAAGTGTAACGCGGCAAACGCGATCCAGCTCATTCTCTACGCATCCTGTTATTTTTCCTGGCTCTCAGCACAACAATCAGCTCCGTTCCTGTGTCCAGATGGCCCCGCAGCATGTGGCCAGCAGCCGGCCGCTCCACACACGCAAAAAGCAACGAACAGAGACATCGGTATCACTGTCGATTTCTAATCGTCTTAGAAAAACATTTCATATTTTAAATTCCCCAATATGCACTCAGTGAGGTATTTAGACTTCCTTTTTTAGATGTCAGAAGTCTTGGTAAATGGTAAATGGTAAATGATTGGCATTTATACAGCGCCTTTATCCAACGCGCTGTACAATTGATGCTTCTCATTCACCCATTCATACACACACTCACACACCGACAGCGATTGGCTGCCATGCAAGGCGCCGACCAGCTCGTCAGGAGCATTTAGGGGTTAGGCGTCTTGCTCAGGGACACTTCGACACAGCCCGGGCGGGGGATCGAACCGGCAACCCTCCGACTGCCAGACGACTGCTCTTACTGCCTGAGCCATGTCGCCCAAGTCTTCTGCTGCTTTAGCCTATCCACTTAAGAGGTTTGCCGCATTGTGTGTTCAGAGATGGTCTTCCGCACAACACTTAGTAATGTGTGGTTATTTGAGTTACCGTCACCTTCCTCTCAGTTCTGACACTTCTCATTAACAAGACATTTTTGCCCACAGAACTGCTGCTCACTGGATGTTTTTTGTTTTTCACACCATTCTCTGCACGCACTTCGTGTGAAAATTCAAGGAGATCATGCATTTCCAAGACACTCAAACAACCCTGCCTGACACCAACAATCATTCCACGGTCAAAGTCACTTTTTCTTCCCAATTCTGACATTAGGTCTGAAAACCATGTCTGCATGCTTGCATACATTTAGTTGCTGCCACATGATTGGCTCATTCGATATTTGCATTAACAAGCTGGTGCACATGTCTACAAAATAAAGTGCAAACTAAATGTATTCCCAAATAAAGAGGTGCCCAGCTACTGTCAGCCAAACAAATAAGAAAGGGGAATTTGGCAAAGGGAAGGCCCTACTCTGCAGTATAAATACTTAATGTCCGCAAAACAGCACCAGGCTATACATGTTCGACACAGACCATTACCTTGCTTTCAGTTAAAAAGAA
Source organism: Conger conger (assembly GCF_963514075.1). Lineage (NCBI taxonomy): Eukaryota > Metazoa > Chordata > Actinopteri > Anguilliformes > Congridae > Conger > Conger conger. The sequence goes on along the minus strand of NC_083770.1, from coordinate 47,578,610 downwards.
AATCAACTTCATACTCGACACTTCATAAATACAAGCAGAGCAGCGCAGTGGTGAGTACAGGTCAGCTGGGATACGGTTTTGTGAGGGGGGGAGTTTTGTCCTGAACTGACAGAGGTAAGCCCTAAAGGAATCACAGGGCTCCGCCAAAGAACAGCACATATTTGAGCAGCAGTCGGATTCCGGACTGATGGCCACCAATCGCAAACCATGTACACGGACCCGGCCACACAACCCCCGTTCGCCCCGGGGGCACTAGCATTACACACCACACATACAATTCCACCGTCCAGGTGTGCCAACAGAGCGAGCACACTTCACCAAGCGATCACTGCTCTCAAACAGCCGAATCTGTGCCCCTGCTCCCGTCCTGTCGACCAAGATATAGTGGAAAGCAGGGAGTCTCGTCCGGAACAATCCAAACATGCCAATTTAAGCCAACGCCTCCCTACATGTGTGACATTTGCCTAGCCCAGGGTGAGGGTTTGGTTTTTTTAAGCACATTCCAACACCACAAGACTAATAGGCAGTGAGCACTACGACTCCGACACCCAACTCTACCCTCTACCACTTAGCTAGCTACAACCCATCTGTTATTAATTCCTTTAGATCCTGGCATACCAAGGATACTGTACTCGTAACACGAGTCTCTCCAAATACTATTCTAGCTAGTTGGTACAATTTAGCTGCCATCACGTTTTGCAAAGATAGCTAACGTTACATGCATGTAAAATGAAAAACTACTGCATTGGGCGTTCTGCATCGTGACATCATCATGCATAAACTTATAGTAGCCAGTTTGATAGCTAGCTACCATAAATCACAAGTGAACGCAAACACAGCCAAATTGTGAGGCCGGGCAACTAGTATTGCCGTGCAATATCTAACTAAAAAAATCGCTAACTAGCTAGCTAACTATAGCAAGCTAGAGCGAATATAGCTTTGGTATAACGTTGTTAGGAAAATCACTTCGGCAAATGACTGAACAGTCATCTACCACTAGCTAGCTACTTAGGCGGCATACATTACATTAATAAACACTTTACAACGAAACGTTTTCCACAAAAGCAATTTGCAGTGCAGTGTTAAAAGGACATTTTACTAAACTAGTTAACTAAAGCTGCAAACTAGTAAATATTCACCTGGTTAGCCTGCTAGATAGGTTACCATGTGTGGATGGGGCTCGCTATTACCAGGCTAACGAAATAGCCACGCAACCGGGCATTTCAGTATAAAATACTTTTAGTTGCGGTCGCAAGTACAATTAATAGCTGGTTAGCTAATTAGTCAGTATTTCCGTTTAAATGTACAGAATGGTGGATCATTGGCAAATCTTTTAGCATACTTTAACGTGTTTGTGTGGCTAGCTATTCATGGTAGCGAGCAAAACCGCTAGCTAGGGCTAGCTATCTTTTCACTTACCTGGAACGCTACAATCAGCGCAAACCTCGCTGTTCCGCAACCGCTTCGACATCCTTTTTCCCGATAAAGGGCCTTTGAAAGGTCAAAAAAAAGGTTTTGCTTAATTTATATATTCATATGACAGCTAGAAAACGGACGTATTAAACTATCCAGATACAAGTCCAAGTGAGGGAAAAGGACAGCAGAATAATTGGCTCGCACCAACAGTATTTTTTTCCTCTTCGTTTTTATTCTACAACACAGACGGGAAGCCAACGGCTGCAATTCTCAGGACGGAAACTCTAACCAGCATGATGAATGCGCATTGTTGCGGAGGTCGTGTTTCTTCAGAAAATAAATACAAGGGATGCATCTAGCGCGAAAAGAAGACTGCCGTTAAAACACCGCGTAAAAAATAGCTTACGTAGAATTAAGTCTTATCCCTTCAATAGACAGAAGACACAACAACGTCCGCCTGTCAGAGGTCTGGGTCACGCACGTCAAAAGTCCTATTCTGCAATAAGATACGACCGATGTTTTTGCGCTTGTAATTGCTGGGTGCGTAACTTAGATAAATTACGTAGCTCGCTTGCTCTCCAGCTTACAGGATGACATCAACTCGATGACTGAATAGTAGTGTTTTCTAGCTGGGCAACGACTTTGAAATGACAGTTCACCAAATAACTCATGATGATTTACGAAATTTAGTGTTTCTTTTTTGACTTCTTAAAATAAATTACATTGTTACAATTATGTTAAGCGTCTAGAGTCGAATAACTCATTGTTAACGGTGATTGCAATTCCCCCGAAGTGAAATAATGGTCACGTCTGTGTTTTGGAACTAATCATTTTTCATGGCAGGATATTTCTATATTACACACATAATTTTGTAAGTGTATGAGTTAAATCAAAACAAATTATGTAACTATAAGAATATGATGACATATATACAACTATGCCAACATTAAAAGGGAGCCATACTAACGCAATATACATTGATCATACATTTCACACACCCCCACCACAACGATAGACTCAACCTGTCACTTCCTTGTTTTTCAAAAGTTTTATTTTGAGAAGTTAGCACCATATTTTGCATGTAGTTTCATTTACATCTTAATGTTTGGCCAACACGCTTCTTTCAGTGTTAGTTTAGATCTGCTGTCTGTGCTATAACTTACCACAGGCTTGTGTTATAGCGTTGTTTCATGCTAGTGCGGTGCTGAACTAGCTGGGTTGTTGTAGCGTATTAACGTTAGCTAGTTCAACGAGGGAGAATGTGTTCCGCCGACAATGAAGATTTCAGGGTTAAGTTTCCTCTACATTACTTGGTCTGGGAGAATGATTACAGGAATCTCGAAAAGGAGTTGAAAAAGGTATGTAAAATGTGTAATGCAAAGTTGTACTACGTTGCATGTTCGGCTAGTTTGTTACTCTGCATTTTCTTTATAGTAGCCAGCTAGCATGCTACCTCTTAGTACTATCTGGGTGGCTTGCATATTTGCGAGCTTAGTAGTACTGTCATCAGAACTAGTTCACAGCCAACATCTGGATCTTGCTAAGACTTGCTTGCCAGTTTATTTAACAATTTTGGAGTAATTTAGTTATGGGTCAACATTCAATAACACTACTCACGAATTCTTGGTTTTCAGAAATATGTTAAGGTGTAGTTCTGCTATCTTGTTTCGTCGTAGCTGTGCTAGCAGCTGTGTTGATGTTTGCTGCAGCATCCCGCATCCACGAAATTGACAGAGTGCCCAGTCCCGTTTTTCGCGAAAGAACAAAACGGTTGTTTTTTTAAAAAGCATTTGTGCTTATTTACAGTACTCTGAGGAACCTTGTGATTTGTGCGTACGTCATGTGTCACTGTTACACATCTATTAGGAGGACCATCATCCCATTTAAAGTTATGGTCACGTTTATAAAACGTCATGTATCTAAAATGAACCTATAAGGTCCATGACTGAATACACTGCCAGCAGCAGGTTTGCAGGTTTATCCATTTAAGAATATAAAAGTTTGGTCTTTCTTCAAATGCTAGCATTGATTGTGATGAAGCATCGTGGGCTGTTTCCTTTTTCAAAGAGCAACATAGAGGTGGTTGACCCCAGAGGACGGACACCGCTACACCTGGCTGTCTCCCTGGGACACCTGGAGTCAGTGAGAGTCTTGCTGAGACACAACGGGGAAGTAACCAAAGAGAATGGGAAGGGATGGACAGGTGAGTACGTCTGTAGCTCCGTGACCGATGTCGGTTGTTTATTTCGAGTCGCAGCTCTCACGCGAGTGTGTGGCATTTGAGCTGGCTTTGCTGGTGCATGAGCTGTATTATCGGAATCGCTCCCGCCACATACTTCCCGGTGCTGAAGGATTTATCGCGGAGAGATCCCGAGCTCCCGCTGAAATCGTGTGGGATAACCGGATATTTCACATGCAACTTTGTATTTATGCAAATAGGCGCTTTTGCGTCTCCGCTTCTCTCCCTCTGTCTGAATGGAATTTCAGCTGGACGTTTCTGTGGTATCTAGTATCGGCCAACTGTTTTCTGCAATGGCATGTGGGTATGTGTGTGTCCGTGTGGGTGTGTGTATGCATGTGTGGGTGTGCGTATTTGTGTGTGCACATGCATGGGTGTGTGGATGAATGTGTGTGTGCTCCACTAATGTGTGTGTGTGTGTGTGTGTGTGTGTGTGTAGTGTTGCAGGAGGCGGTCAGCACTGGGGACCCAGAGATGGTACAGCTGGTGCTGCAGAGACGGGACTACCTCAAAGCCTCCACCGCCCTGGGAGGGGTGCCTGAGCTACTGTCCAAAATCCGCGAGGTGCTGCTCTCCCTCTGTACGGTTAAATATACTGTTAAAGGCCCACACGCATCAGCACTCTCTTCCTGGTTTTAATATCTAAAACACCAACAAAACGCTTGTGAAAATCAGTGACGTAGGTTTTTTTGTTTTTTTTTGAAAGGTCGCTAACCTCTCCCCCCTCCCCTTCCCCCTCCACCTGTGGTCAGCTCTCTGTGTTATCATGCGCGGTGGTGAAAGTGTAGCTTAAGTGGAGAGAATACCATAGTGAAGGAAAAGGGAGAAGGATCAAGGAGCAAAATAACTGGTAAATAACTAACTGACAACAAACTAACTCATTTAGAAGATCAACAGGGTTCTGAAAAGGTGTCGGGGCTTTTGGCTCAGTCTCAGAGAGGCACAGTACACGGGCTCAGAGGTTTATATATTGCGAAGTCATCCGATAATTGTGCAAAAACACGCGTCACGTCATGTGGGAAACTGTTTTACAAACATCTCAGAAAAATAGCAATTTGACTGTAAAATATGCATACTTGGACCAAAATGTTTTATTTCGTATTTGAATCATTGTGCGTACACAAATCGAAAGCTCCAAGATGACGTGAAAACTATGCATGTGGGTCTTTAAAGGCTTTTATTGCTGCACCAGGCTGACTGGCTTAGTTCATTCCCCAGGTGATCTAGCATGCTGTGCTCTCTCCCGCTCACCCATGCCTGATCCGCCTGCTAGCTAGCCTACTTACAGGCAAGCTGTGGACAGAATCCGTAAATTGCCTAATTATGTTGCTCATTGTGCCACTTGTGCCAAAAATGGAGGCGATTAATGTGGAATGGGGAACGCAGAATGCCACCATCGCAGCAAGCAGCCTGAGGTGGACGGGAACAGTGCGCTCTCTGTCCTCCTCTGGAAAAACCTCGGGCTTGCTCTGTGGATGAAGTCCTAGCAGTCTGTCCCTCTCTGTTTGCCGACACAAGCATTCAGTTGTGCTGTGCTCCAGGATGCTGTAATGGAGAAAATAAGTTGCACTGCAAATAGTCAGCCAGGTGTAGAGACTGAATAGTATTGGGTGACTCATTAATTTCTTTTTTCTTTTCTTTTTTTCCAGTCTCCAGATTTTTATATGGAAATGAAGTGGGAGTTCACGAGTTGGAGTAAGTCTCGCCCGATGGAAACGGCAGCTTTCACACCTGACTGATCCTCTGTGGCGAATATTGGAGCAGCCTCAGTTATTTCACTTGTATAATTAAGCTGGTGTAAACAAATGAGTCACTGGCTGGCGTAAAAGTGTATCCGATTGAAAAGGCCTTTTCAGAGCAATCCACTCATTTTATGTGTTTCCGATTATAGTGTTGATTTATATTGTAGCTTGATGTAGTCAGCCAGTCTGCCTTACGGTGCATGGCCCCGTTACAGTGCGCTTGTCTGAACCGTCCCATGTCCTGTGCCTTTACCCAGTCCCCCTGGTGTCACGGGTGTGCCCCAGCGACGTGTGTCGGATTTGGAAGAGTGGTGCCAACATTCGCGTGGACGCCACGCTGCTGGGCTTCGAGAACATGACCTGGATCAGGGGTCGAAGGAGCTACATCTTCAGAGGAGACGGTGAGATTCGGGGTGGAAGATGAGGGCATCTGTAGAGTGGACACTTAGGGTCTCACAATGGACGTGTAACACCTCACTTTGTTGTGTGTCGCTCTGGATAAGAGCGTCTGCCAAATGCCTGTAATGTAATGAAATGCTAGACTTCCTGGTCTTGACAGCGCTGTCCGTCTCACTTTGTGATTGAGGCACATATATCCAGAAGTCCCATAACCCTGGTTTGAATGTGCAGCCGAACTTGCATCAGCGTGAATTTTCTTGGCAGCAACTGTGATTTGTTGTTGTTGTCTCATCCGCTTTAGTTGAATGCAGTCACTTTTAAGTCACTTGAAATGAGGGTATCTGCTGAATGACTCTGCAAACATGTGCTGCGCGTTTGCCCGTGTGTGACACGCACAGACAGCTGCACAGAACTGATTGAAGTGAATCACGACGAAGAGGTCGTCGACACGGAGCGGTTCGACATCACCCGGGAGATGGAAGACGTCACGTTGGACTCCATGCAGCCGGCCGAACACGAAGTCGCCAAGAGGCTGACGACTCCCATCGTCAACACCTACCTGGACACGCGCCACATCGCCTTCGAGAGGTGCGGCTCCTCCCACACCTGGACGTAGCAGGAAGGCAGCCATGTTGGCGGTGGGGTTAGAAAGCATAGCTGGCATGGATGAGTAATGTCCTTCATCTCGAATTGAGAAAAACGGTTGCACACTCCAATGCTCCAATCCAATAGTTTTTTACTGTATTGGAGTCAGCACCTCACTAAACAGGGTTTTTGCGTTTCCCTGTCTTCATTACATTTTTAGGTGGGGCGCTGCTGTTGTGCCCTTGAGCAACGTGCTTTGCATTAGAAGTAATATCTAGTCATAAAAATAGCTAAAAAAATCGAGTTTCTCTGGAGGTAGAAGGTGAAATGCAGCGTTGTGTTTTCGTGGAGGAAAAGGCAATCTCATTGACCGGATCCAATTCACTGGCGAGAGCAAACTCCAACATCTTTTGTGTCACATTCATCCTGCCAAATAACGGGGCCGAGTTTTTATTGGTTTTAGTGATGTTGGCCAGGAGCCTGTGTAGTTTGCATGGAGTACACAACCTTACCCTGCATTTGTTGGAAACAATCGGTTCTTTCATCTCCGCAGGAATAAATCTGGGATTTGGGGCTGGAGGACAGACAAAACTGAGGTTGTCAACGGATTTGAAGCCAAGGTGAGTGATACGTGTGCGCATGACGCGAATGCCTAGCTGCAACTGCGTGCATGCCTGGACATCGGAGGTGACGGCACAGCGTTGGTTTACAAATATAGAGCAGATGGCCCCATTATTTACCCACACGTCTGCCAATACTGCTTCCTCTTCTGCAAGGCCAAGCTTAATCACACGATCCAGAACCAGCATATATCAACGTGAGCTACAAACGTTTGAAGTAGTTGCAAATAAATTGCCTGCTTACTGCTTTATTGGGCATATCAATATGAGTGGAGCAAATTTATTTATGTGGCTGCACTACTTGCATGAAGCTTCTTGCACTGAGAGAAACTATTGGCCAGGTTTCAGGTTCCTGTTTCCTTTTCATCAGAATGGTTGATGAATATGGTAAATGGTAAATGGTTGGCATTTATATAGCGGCTTTATCCAAAGCGCTGTACAATTGATGCTTCCCATTCCCCCATTCATACACCAAGGGTGATTAGTTGCCATGCAAGGCACCAACCAGCTTGTCCGGAGCATTTGGGGGATAGGTGTCTTGCTCAGGGACACTTCAACACATCCAGGGCAGGATCAAACCGGCAACCCTCCAACTGCCAGACGACTGCTCTTACCACCGGAGCCAATATCGCCAATACAATCAATATAATGTCGGCAATATATTCTTCAAGGCCTCTAAAATGTTCACATGCTCAGGCATATTTTAGGATGGCTCTTCATTAGTACGCCTTAGTGGGGTTGGCGATTCCACTACCTGTGGTTGCTCACGAACGGTTGCTCATGCGATGCTGCTGTTCGTTGGCAGGTGTTCACTGTGAACAACGTGAACGTGGTGATCAGAACGAGGACAGAGCACCTCACAGACGAGGAGAAGGCCAGAATAAAAGGTGATGTGTTTGCCCGACCGTGGACAGGAGATGTCAGTGGTAACTGCGCGGTGACATTATTTCCAGGGTACATAAGGACCCAGGGTCCTCTCACCCTGGTCAATAAATGGGGTAAATGGTTGCCATTTATTCAAAGCGCTGTACAATTGGTGCTTCTCATTCACCCATTCATACACACACACACACACGCACACACACCGATGGCGATTGGCTGCCATGCAAGGCACTAACCAGCTCATCAGGAGCATTTGGGGGTTCGGTGTCTTGCTCAGGGACACTTCAACACAGCCCGAGCGACTGCCAGACGACTGCTCTTACCGCCTGAGTCAATAAGATACCCCCATAAGATTCCTGGCTGCTTTGCCCAAAGAGGGGGGGGGGGTTCCTCCAGTCCTGCTAAATTCTCAGCCTGGCCATCTAATCATCCACCCTCAGTTTAATTTCCTCCCTCACTCTGACCTCATCTGATTGATGATGAGCATTCTGATGCAAAATGGCTGCCATGTGTCCTCAGGGGGAAGCATTGCAGTGGTGGGGGTACAAGTGAATGGACATTCAGTGGTCCATTCATTTGAATCCGAGTTTGAATCACCCCCCCTACACACACACACACACACACACACACACATAAGCGAGTTAAAGAGTTGCGGACCAAAATTATTTCTTAATCTATTCGTATCTGGCACATCGTTTTTGGTCTAAATTAAAATAAGGCAAACGGCATGTAGCACGGGAACCCTTCCCATGTAGGCGTAAATATGAATACTGAAAAGTATACCTGCCAAGATGAGTTTTACGACTTGTTCAGCAATGTTTGCAATATCTCGTTGTGTTGCGTAGATGAGCGGAACATTCTGGAATCTCTCCTGGGAACAGTGGAGCAGCACTTCAGCGCCCAGGGGGTAAAGCATCAGCCATTTTGTTTCTCTCAGGGATGATCTTTATAAAGTAAATATAATATATATAATTCATACTGTAGCTTTGAAATCCATACCTTGGATGATCACACTTAAGAAGATACTGAAGATAAAAATGAGTGTATCCAGTGTCTAAAAAGCTTGTTAGGTTAAATATCCAGATAATAGCATTCTTGGGCCATGTTTGTAATGTGTGGAGTTGTTGAACAGGTTTAAAGGCACTGAATGACCACTGTCCCATCCAGAAATGGATATACTGCAGTATTTTGTAACTATGAGGAGGTTTTGGATAACATAACGATTTGTATTTCACTGCAATGTATTCATTTGTAAATATATTTGGTATTCAGCAGGTGTTCTTTAATAAGTGCATATACGTAAAGGTTCGGCCAATAATCAGTGTTGATGTGAAGTTCTCATTGTCACACTCGATAAGCCTACATGCAGTGAAAATAAAGTTAAGATAATGCGGAACTTAAACGTGAGGTTTCACTGTAGGACATTTCCATACGGGGTGGGGGTGACTCGTGGTTTGCCTCTTTAAAAACAGGACCTGACCATGGAGTATGCGACAGCCACCAACCCTACTGCCATCACGCCGGAGGAGTATTTCGACCCGGACTTCGACCTGAAGGACCGAGACATCGGCCGGCCCATCGAGCTCACCATCCGAACCCAAAAGTGGGTCCCGTCCCAAGGGTTTCGAGCATCATAGAGAGGGGTGCACCACATGCTTTTATATAAGAGCTGCTGTGACGCTTTCCTTCTCTAAACATCAGATTAATCTGTAAAGTGCTTTATGGAGAAAGAATGTGAAACTTCTAGGCCTGATTTACGAAGACCTTTAGCACACGCAAAACTAATAACATGATCAATGATTGGCCAGGGTGTTTGTTTTGCACCCATCACTGGTTGTGTTATTAGTTTTGCTTGTGCCAAAACATTTAGCATTGGCTAAAGGTCTTCTGTATCTGTATCTTTCTGGATTTTGTTATCTGATTAACTTGACCATACTTGAGAGAAAACCAAATGTTACCAGGCTAAAGATTAGCACAATTCTTACTTTCGGCCATATTCCTGGTCGAAATCAGATACGTCTGCCCTGGTGTAAGGTGGCAAGTTGCACTTATGTTTTCTTTGGGGCTTCACTGTGCGCTCTGTGCAGGTTCAAGGGCACCCTGTGGATGAGCGAGGAGCACCCCCTCTCCCTGGTGGAGCAGGTGACCCCCATCATCGACCTCATGGCCCGGACGAGCACTCACTTCGCCCGGCTGAGGGACTTTGTCGCGCTCCAGTTTCCTCCAGGATTCCCGGTCAAGATCGGTACGGTCCTGCGATGCTGATAATTAGCCCGGATTGTTTTGGACCCGTCCTGTGACCATCATAGACCATCTAGAACAGGGCCACCTGACCCTGTTTCCTACATCCTGTAGGCTTTCGTTCTAACCATAATTTGGCACACCTGCTATTTATTATTCAAAAGCAGGCTTGTTCCTTAAAAATATTTTGAGAATATATTTAGATGCTCACTGATCTAAAATGGGGTCACGTCAATGAAAATGGCCTCTATATTGCAGCCAAAGGTGTTTTCACGGTCTCTCTTCACCACAAATACTCCAGGGGCTAGAGAGATGAAAGATTTCTTGGAAGTCCTCCAAAGGAGGTCCTCTATTCAGACGTGGGCATCACAATATATATTTTTTTTGTTACAAAACGTCAAACTTTTCGGCCATAAAATCTCAAGAACTGTTTTTGCCGAAGCACATCAGTCCCCCAAGGCTTGTTTTGCCACCCACACGTTACAAAACAAGGAACTGTTGTCGCTAAAGCAATGGCATCTTAAAATAGTTTATACAGATACGACCGTGAGTTTTAAGACTTTCACGTGGTATATCCTGTTACCATAGTGATTTGAAGATTCCACGGTGAAAAAAATTAATTAATTAGGGGCTGAATGGCGAAAGAAAATTACAATGAAAGTATAAAGAGACATTAAATCAGACATTAAACGCTGCTTTAGAATTCTAGTCTAATTAAAAGTTTCCGTGGATTTGTACCAGTTTAAAATGCACATTAGCTGCTGGCCTTTCGTTGGGTGACAATGACAGTTTTATTGAGTCATTATTGGTGCAACATTAATGCCGAAATGTAAGTATTCAATTTTGATATAGAATTCATAGGATATGAAAATATTTCACTTTAATGTATACGGTGGGCTTAATAATACCGGAAATTGAATAAAACCTCAATCCTCCTCTGATCGTCTGTTGATGATAAAAATGAAGCTAGATAAAGGAGCTTTCACACGATGCGGTAAGCTGCTGACACATAATAGAGAAATATGACTCAATTACATTGAGGTGGACGCTTTTTGTCTTTGTCTTCTGTCGATTTTATGCTTTTTTCATTAGAAGTGCCAGCCATTCAATAGTGTTTTGAGGGAAATAAAAGACTTGTGTTTATGATTGTCAAGATTTTTACTGTTGTGGGTAGGTATGATTTGGGTTTAAATTACTGGCCTGATCAAATTTATAGGACAGCACAGGAGGCTTAAGGAGGCAGTCCTGTGCTGCCTCCTTATGGCAAAATTAGCTTTGTGTGTCTGTCTTTCTGCTGTATACCCCATGTTTCAGACAGAGACACAGACACAGACAGAGACAGGGTGTGTTGGCCAGTGTGTAAGTCCTGTTCTATCTCAATGTGCAGATTGTGACAGACAGACAGACAGACAGACAGACAGACAGGGTGTGTTGGCCAGTGTGTAAGTGCTGTTCTGTCTCAATGTGCAGATTGTGACAGACAGACAGACAGACAGACAGACAGGGTGTGTTGGCCAGTGTATTCTGAGCCCCACAAGCAGACCTGTACCCTTTGTGTGTGTCTCTTTCAGAGATCCCACTGTTCCACGTGCTGAATGCTCGGATCACGTTCGGGAACGTCAACAAGTGCAGCACGGGAGAGCCTCCGGACTCAGACTCGCCAGCTGCAGCCGCCACGCCCACCACGCCCACGACACCCGCCGAGGAGGAGGCTGTGGGTAGGGCCGCCATTTTGTTTCCATCTCTTCCAGCGCCCTCCAGGGCTCTGTCAGCCTTCTGGAAAGCGCTTGTAACAGTGCACTGTACACAATACACATGATTCATCAGTACCACAAGTCGATCACATATTCTACTGGTATGCACAATTTAAAGTCATGCATTATTTAATACGTAAAGTTACATTAATACAACGTTGGCGTCGTACTTATCAGTTCAGTCATTAAATGACTGGGACATTTGGTAACTGTTCCTTTGAGAACATCAGTCAGAGGCACCATGGTCCATTAGGCTAAAGGTCGCTATGCAATAAAGTTTTCTCTTTACAACAATCCAGATGCTCATCGTCAACAAAAACTTGTCTTCCAAACTTGCGTCACGTTTGATGGCAGCTTGCTCATTCCTCCACCCCCCCACTCCCCCCCCCCCAGCCCTCGCTCCGTTCCAGGTGTGCCCGACGGTGTTCGAGATCCCCGCGCGATACCGCCACCGCGGCGGGGGAAGCAGGGTCGCGCCCGTGTCCAATCACGACGAGGAGCTGCTGCAGTACGCCATCCACCAGAGTTTACTGGAGGCCAACGGAGGCTTGCGGGTGAGAGCCAGTATTCAGTTACACTGCGTCCGTTAGCGTAGCCGCTAGCACACGTCACATTACATCACATTCTATACTTCCGTTTACACTGCGACCGTTAGCGTAGCCGCTAACACACGTCACATTCTATACTTCCGTTTACACTGCGACCGTTAGCGTAGCCGCTAACACACGTCACATTCTATACTTCCGTTTACACTGCGACCGTTAGCGTAGCCGCTAACACACGTCACATCTTATACTTCCGGTCACTCTGCGACTTTTAGCATAGCCGCTAACACGCATCACATCACATTATATTCTTGCATTGTGACTGTTAGCATAGCTGCTAACACACATGAAATTCGTTACTTAAATTTACACTGTGACCATTAGCATAGCGGCCTGCGTCTGTCCTCCCTGTCTGTAGATGGTTGTTTTGTGTTCATTTTCGTTTGCATGTTATTTTCAGCTTAAACCTGTCATAGATCCATTTCCTCATGTTCCGTAAGGTGTGTGTTCCCCGTTAACAGACTGTTGGACAGACCGGTGTGTTGGCTGGTGTGCACTGGTCAGCGCTGTCAGATGTGCTTTGTGTTTCCTGAGACTTTGCATTTTACTCATAAGGTTGATTTAGTAGCCATGAGCGAAATAATTTTTGTTTTTATTTGCTTGAATTAATTACTTTTATCTCCTCACTGATCTGCATATTGATTTTGTTTTACAAGGAGACATCTTGGGTTGAGAGCAATGGGAGGGTCGGCGAATCGACGCCCAACAGCCCCGGTGAAAGGTAAATTGAAATTGGGCTTTGGGGGGGGGGGGTGGTGATGGGAACAAAATTGCTTCTGCCTAATCTCTCTTACGCATCTCCTCCGGATGCTGCCATGTTCTGAGGTTTCTATGGGTGCAATTCCAGATCAGTCCCAGAGGGGGTGCTGGTGGACCTGGGAAACTCGGTTAGCTCAGTCCGCTCCCCATCCACCGTCAGCCCCGACTCGGACCTCCAGCTCGCCATTTCCCTCTCCGCCCGGGCGCAGGAGGAGGAAGAGCAGAGACGGAGGGAGGAAGAGGAGGAACTGGAGCGGATTTTGAAGCTCTCGCTCACTGAGAAATAAGGGCGAGAGGGGAGCAAAACAATCGTTATTTTTTTCCTTTAAAGGGAGCGAGTCGACCTTTGCCATAACTACGCTAACTTTCTAACTCGGCCATTTTGTCACCTGCTACATAGGAAAACTGTTAGGTGTCAGTCTAACAGCAGGTGGGCCCATCCACCACAAGCAACTTTTGTTAATGTGTGAGACACATTATTTCTTACTATTTTATATGCATAAACATTTATATATATTATATATTTGTATCCCTTCATAATTTTGTACGCGCACTCGTTTCTTGTACAGCACCTCTGTGGCAAGTTCCGTGTGTGTGTGTGTGTGTCGGTCGGTCGGTTGGGTTTTAACACTACCTTAAGAGAGACGGGAGCGGAAAAGGCGTCTGGCCTATGGACTGCAATGTTTCGGGCGGTTTGAGAATTCCACTGTGAAGGCGAGGGTGTCGCAGCCGACAGATCCGATCGCGTGTAGAATACGACCGGCGACGTGCCGGTGAGAGCCAGAGGTGTGGATAATGTAGCAGAGAGTTTGTAGGGTTTTAGAAAGGCTTTAGTGTTCCAGTAAAAAAAAAAAAAAAGATATCTCAGGGTTCCCTAGTTCCTCTGTCCTTTTTATAAGATGGGTGCAGACGTAAGACAGAGTGTACGCGTTGAGTGGTATGGCAGTCCGGTCGGACGACGGTGGAGGCCGGACTGTGGCACGTTCACAAATCGCTTAAATCCAGGCCAATTGCCAAGCTTTCACGTTTTCATGTCCGGGTCAAACAAAGGTCAGTAACTGCACACCACGTTAGCGACAGCCGGCACCTTCCGACGAACAGGTGAGAGAAACTGTCGAAGCAATAGCGATGCCAGTGTGCCTGCAGAAAGGGCACACGGCTCATAACTGGCCACACGTGATGTCAGTCTCCCGTGACGTCCAGCACAGCGGACTGCGAGTCTAACGTTCAGGTCTGCTGTGTGGGCTTTTAATGATAAGTTTCTGTTTATAAATGTTTATAGAGTTGGCTCACAAAGCAGTAATGTGCCAGAGCAGCAATGCAAGTATTAAAAGGGCTCAACCGCCCCCCCCCCCTTAATAAAGGCAGCACAACGACCGCAGCGCAGGTCGGCAGGTGAATTCCTGGAATGTTATCCACTCCGTATGTGAATGCGGACACCTGCTGAATGTAGCATTCCTGACTGCGTTGGTGTCTCTCTGCCTGTGGAGAGAGGCCTGGTAGCGCTGCTGTTAGCCCTGCTAGCCTTTTCCAGCAGCCTGCAATGCAATTTAATTCAAGACCAAACTGATTTAAAAAAAGGGAAGAAATTGTTGGAGGTGTGTAGCAACAGGCTCAGATGGAGGGGAATTTGAGATTTTATACTTTAATTGCTCAAAATAATTAATTGTTGCATTTAAACAACACTGCGGACTGATAGTGCATATAAAGTATTTACAACCCGTTACTTAATGTTTCCTGATGGCTGGTACTCTAAACCTAAGAGGATCATATACCCAGACAAGAGATCTCTATCATCCAAAATAATTTTGCAGAAATAATATTGGTTTTGAAGGGGGAAGAGACTTTGTATGCTGTATTAATTTTGCTGGAGAGCTCTTAACATGTTGAAAAAATTGCTTCTTAAAGACATTTGTAAACTGTGGTGTCAGTTTTTAAAATGTTTGTTTTTGTCTTTTAAAAAAATAAAAAATAAAAGCACTTTATTTCCAGTGAGATTTTAAGAGAGCTAATTGTATTAAGAGTTGTAAAAACTGAGAATAGTATCATGATACTTGCAATTTGCTGTTCGCTTGAGTTCCTTTTTGGAAAAAAGTGACACTTCCCAAGTCAAACAGGTGATGGCAGTGTTCTTTGATATTTTATTGTAGTTTCTCGGTGCCCTTCCTGACAGACCAAAAAGGATTGTCTTTGTTTCATTTGTCTAATAAACTTGGTCCTTATCAGTTTGTTGTTGAAAATACTCATTTTTAATAATAATAAACTTTATTTGTAGTTTGTAGTTTATTTTTAGTTTATCCGTCAGACCCGGGATAGCATGAATGGATCTGTTTAGTTTGGTTTCATTTGTTAAAAATAGCTACCACCTACATTCATTGACTTTCATTGTGCTGTTTGTACTATACTCCGCAATTACAGGATCTGAACTGTTTACGTTAATTAACTTTGCTTCCATAAGAATATTACTGTGGATGTACACTGGCTTCTCCATGTTGTGTAGGAGGAGTTTTCTCTGTAACTGCTATGGTAAATTCAATTGCAAAAGATTACCCTTCCATGCAACAGACTCACTGACAAAACAGAGAGTGATTATTCATAGTCCAAACTGAACAACATATGTCTTATGATATCATTGTAGAAATGCACAACGTGCGGTTCTGAATTCAACAAATTCAATAAATATTTGCATTAAAGTCTAATTTCCCCACTCTGCAAACATTATTATGCAGTGGTGGTTAAGGCATGTGACTGGGACACGCAAAGTCGGTGGTTCGATCCCCGGTGTAGTCACAATAAGATCTGCACAGCTGTTGGGCCCTTGGGCAAGGCCCTTAACCCTGCATTGCTCCAGGGGGGATTGTCCCCTGCTTAGTCTAATCAACTGTAAGTCCCTTTGGATAAAAGACTCAGCTAAATAACATGTAATGTAATATGGCATGTTGTGAAATGTGTTAAATGCCATTTGATATTATAAGGACAAATACACCCGCATAGAGTTCCATGCTGCCTGGCAACTGGACTCCAGCCTACCAGCCAGGCAGGGGGGACTTTTATTGGGGAATAAAAAGCCTTGAAAGGCTTTCCAATTGGACAGGAAGCAATGTGCAAGAAAGTGTCTGAGGCTATTTTTGAAACTTGTGTAGTGGGCTCTCCAGTCAAAAGGGACAACTGTGGGACAGCCACTTATACGTGCTGGCGTCCAAGCCTGGACCTGGGAGAACGGCCACCGCATGGAAGGATGGAAAGACTACACAAAATGTCATAAGTTTATAAAAGGACATTGTGGACTGTTGATACATGTACATGTACTATATACTAAATATCGTTTTTTTTCCTAAGAGTATATATGCATCTGTGGCACCATAGGGTAGGAGGCACGTATTCACAGCAAGTGTACGCCAGTACACTTTAGCCCTGAGATTACTCACCCAGGGGCTCCGTCCGGATGAATGTGGGAGGGAGTGTGTGTAAGATCAGCAGATGCGATCGCGAGGGCGCGTAAAGTCTCAGCTGTTGCCACTTCTCACACCCTCCGCATTATTTCCCAGATAGCGAACAAACGGCAGGAATGTATTTGGTCTCTGGGAAGAGGGGTGTCCCAGTGCATGACTAGAGTGTACTGTGGAATTTGGGGGGGGTTGGATTCAAGGGAAGGCCAGTATTGCATTCGGGGAGAAACTCCTGGCAGCAACGGTCCTTTCTGGTATGAGTTTCTCTCAGAATGTTGACATTATGTGTGTGGCTCGAGTACTGTGCATATGCGATTCCTTAGTATTGTGAATGAGCGATATCCCAGAACCGTAATCATTAACAATCTTCAGCTCAGTAAATGTTGGGATTTTTTAATATTGCTAAGGAGGTCTCCTCCAAGATCTAATGTCTTTGCCTCCTGCCCACTGCTCCATAATAGGTCTGATCTTCTCCAAGCGCATGGCCCTGCAGCAACCGATGTGTAAGGAGGGACAGGGCCCTGGTTCTACAGACTTAGGTACATTACATTACATTACATTATTGGCATTTGGCAGACGCTCTTATCCACAGCGACGTACAGTTGATTAGACTAAGCAGGAGACAATCCTCCCCAGGAGCAATGCATGGTTTAGGGCCTTGCTCAAGGGCTTTGCGGATCTTATTGTGGCTCCACCGGGATTAGAACCTCCGACCTTGCGTGTCCCAGTCATTTACCTTAACCACTACGCTACAGGTCGCTCCTGGTACTGACATGTGGGTTTGACGGAGGATCTGGGTCCCAGAACTCTGTACCTGTCTCTGGGCTCAGTGCATGTCTCAAACCCTCGAGTCCCAGGGACGAACACCAGCCGGGGAGAGTTCATAAGGCCCCTGAACTCCTTCAAGTAGATTTAAGTCTGCCAATACAAAGCACCACTACAGGCAGGTGCCTCTTGAGTGCAGATGTAGGTACAGCAACAAAGAAGAGACCTCTGAATGCGCCCAGTTCAGGGTTTAGGATTTTAAAAAAGCTGTATTGTGTATCACGTCCCAATGCCCCTGAGATTCCTTCGAGGCCCAGGACCGGTCTGATACTGCTGTGACCCAGACCAGAGTGGGACAGGGGTTTGGACCTGGCATCCGGGGTGGCCTTAGTCATCCTGAGCAACCAGACATATGCGTCTGGTGATGCACGGCACATACGCAACACGCTGCAGAAGATTAAACCGCAGCAAATAAAACCACACGCAATCATATGATCTAATTCCCTTCCCCCCCTTAATACTCATTTTTTCCTTACAATATTTTAGGCCCTAACATTCTTGGATTTATGCAAATTGTAGTTTAAATTTAAATGGTAATGGTCAAACCTGGGGTAACCTTGGAGTTTATTGACAGTTGCTAATCTTGACAGACATTTGAGTGCCATTTGTAAGGGTCTTTGAAGTCTTGGGAGTCTCATTTCCTGATTTAGGGAGCGTTTGAGGGATGCTGCGGCCCCAATCCCACCTTTAATACTTAAAATGGCCTTTTAAAGTGAAAGGAATCCGGTCTCCGTAACTGCTCTTCATGTGACAAAATTAAAATTGGACAGAGATGTTTGTGCTCAGAGGGACACCTTGCTCATTTTAAATGTGTACAACCCTGAAGAGGACTGGGGACTTTGAGCGTTCTGTCTCTTGTGAAGCTCTTCCAGTTGTGTTCAACTGAATGTTTTGAAAGGTGATGGTGCACAAACGATAACAATAGAATATATTTTTTCTAGAATGTCTCAGGGGCAATGTAATTAAAAATATATATACTTTTTTTTAATCTATATTTTCATCTGCTAATTATCTAATATAGACGGTGATGAAAAGCTGCAAACTTGGTTCATTTAAATGTTTCATATTCTTTATCTTACTATTCAATGTGCATGAAAATGTTTTTGCATTTAAAAAAATTGCAAGAATAAAAAGGCCTATCCACTTGGAGGTTGTGTAATAATATCAGGAACAAAACAATCGCAAGGAATCCCCAAAGGTAATTGTAGTAAATATTGCATGATGGTTAATATAGGTCAAAATCTCTTTATAATTTTTATTCTTTCATACTGGCCTAGTTTTCCAGTACACAGACTGCTGTGTACAGGCCACATAAACAACATCATAATGGGAGAACAGGGAGAGTGTAAGTAGATTTTTTCAGACAGGTAAGTAAATAAACTGGTCATCTGGAAAGGTGGTCCAGGATTGTTTTGTGTTTTTTGTTTTTTTCATGAGAACATGAAGGAGGGGAAGGGACCAGGCAGAGCACTCTGTTTCCATGGCTCTGCGCGATGCCCTCTCTCCTCCTTCATCGTTTTGTTTTTCCCCTAATGAATGGAGCAGAGGCTGCGCTCGACGAGGTGCGCTAAAGGACGCCGCTAATGCCCGCGTAATACGCGCCGAGGGAGCGCGCTGAAAGCTCGAGGCCATCGACGGCAAGCGCACTCCCGCGCCTGCCTCTTGTTCCAGTCCCAGGTACCGCAGTCATGAATGAGGCGTGCAAGCTTTCTCGCTAATTATGTACGGACACATTCAATAGCCCCCCCCAAGACTATACATATTTACATTTGCATTTTCACACGTTATAATCAGTAGCCTGCTATTTACAGCTTTGTGAACAACACTTGAGAACCCAACATAGAACTGCAACATCATAATCCTTTGTTGTAGCCCATTTGCAGGAGCCCTGGTCCTGGTCCTGTAGTGGGGCAGCCCAGTGTAGTCTTTTACATTACATTACATTATTGGCATTTGGCAGATGCTCTTATCCAGAGTGACATGCAGTTGATTAGACTAAGCAGGAGACAATCCTCCCTTGGAGCAATGCAGGTTTAAGGGCCTTGCTCAAGGGCCCAATGGCTGTGCAGATCTTATTGTGGCTACACTGAGATTAGAGCCACCGACCTTGCGTGTCACAGTCATTTACCTTAACCACTATGCTACAGGCTGCCCCTAGTCTTGTAGTCTAAGTGGCCATGGTACATGAATGGGACCCGGGAGGTCGGTGGTTCTAATCCCGGTGTAGCCACAATAAAATCCACACAGCTGTTGGGCCCTTGAGCAAGGCCCTTAACCCCACATTGCTCCAGGGGGGGACTGTTCCTTGCTCAGTCTAATCAACTGTAAGTTACTTTGGATAAAAGCATCACCTAAATAACAAATTATACATTACAATCGGTTTAGGGGACTGTGAAATGTTTAGAGTCTGATATAGAGCATTTGAACCCTCGCGGATTCATATGAACTCCACTGGAGTTAAATTAAAAGTACAAAGATTATGAAAATGGCTTCTTACTACTAAGTAACAAAATGAACACAAATCAGACCACAGAAATCCACAATTTACACTGATATTTTATTTCATTTTGTTTATTTTCAAATCAAATCATTTATTTGTAAAGCGCATTTCACAAACACGCCTCACAGAAAACGCCTAAACCCCGACAAGAACAAGCCAAGCTCAACAGTGGCAAGGAAACTCCCTTAAATAGATGGTACAGTAGGACATCCAAAGAAATATAATCAATAAATAATATACCTGATTGTTAAAATAAATACTTCAACTGATCCCCTAAATGTTAATTAAATAGAATATTGAAAATAAATACCATATAAAAATAATAATAAAGTGCATTAGGAGTGTCAGGCAAACAGCAGCTTTTGATCCAGTTAAGAAAAAGGGTCCATACCCACTTTACAATCAAACACCAGTAGGACAGAAGATCAGTAACAGAAAATAAAATGTTAACATAATTAGGCGACAGATGGTCCTCGCACAACCGCTTTGCGTACAACCACAATCCGGGCAGTCTCACTGCATTATATTTTTTGCAGATGCTCTTATCCACAATTACTAATTAGCCCTACTCCCAGGTAAAGGGAGGGTGGAAAACGAGCGTTTCTGAACCATGGCATAGGCCCGATCACTTACGACGAGGCTATTGGCATGATCTCGCCTTTTAACAACTGTAACATTGTGCTCCAAGTATTAACGTAGTTCGTTGTAATTCCCCTCATCGTTCTATAGGCTGAAGCAAGGACCTGCAACAAGGGTCATAAATATAAATCGTAACGCAATTAAAGGACTAATGGCATAGGCCTACACGTCGATGTATTCAAATAGAGGGGGCTATTTAACTTTTCGTAGAAATTGGTCACGTGGGGTGTCAAGGGGTGTTCGTGGTTTCCTGAAATCCAGGGAGATGATATCTTGGCTGTCGGAAATGATGTTCGCAGAAGACGTCTCTGTCTCTGAAGTCCTCGACACTGGGTTGACAGGATTCCATGACCGCTCACTGAACCGGTGTCGCCGCATAGTTCACCGATGGCGCAAAGGTTTGTAGACAAAGACAGCCAAGACGATCATCACGAACAAAAGCACAAAGAGCACGCTCAGTAGCATGGCTGAAAGAGAGAAACGGGACATTTGGTCATTACGCAAGTACAAATGGCGTAAACGTTCGTTTGTGTCAGTCATAATCGTTAATGCCCTGTCAATTCTCGCGAATCGTCACTGAGTCTGTGACAAATCCGCTATCTTGCCATAATCAATGTCGATTCTCGTTGACACAAAGATACGGAGATACGGAGACACGTCAACATGTTGACATTACACCTCTGTAATGAAAATATGCATTTATTTTCTTGGACTACTCCTTTGTAAAAGATGTCCAGCATTTAACAATGCCGATATTATGGCATACCAACTCGGGTGCCCTGGTTAGACGGTCGGGCCTCCTCGAATGCTCTTTTCGATGCAAAAACACATATTCTTACCTAAGTTCTGGGTTTGCAGGACCACAAACGACCTGTCGCTCCACGCGGATTCATATTGTCCGTTAGCAAACGAACAAAGTAGCATTAAGTGCAGAATAAAACAAGAGTGACTGCAACGCATGACTGTAAACATTGCTTGGTTCCTGGTGGCGATGGGGCATGGGCGAAAGAAGCGGAGATAAGCTCCGTATTGGTACCTCGCTGGGTCCTAAAGCCTCCAAGTTAGAGCAACGTGCAGAAATGTGTCCAGAAATATCATTTTCGGCTTGACGCTGTCTACTGATGTCTGAGTTATTGTGGTCTATGGACACTTATTCCAAATGTGGACAAAAAAGAAGTTGTTGTTGTCGTCCTTGTGATTTGGGGTTTAATAAAGACTCACTAGGCATGAAACATGTAACTATGAACCAGATCATTTTATATTTTAAGATAGAGAGAGTTGTTCTCATGCTTTAATTTCCTTTTGATTGGATTTGGGTCATATATCCCAGCACTACCAGGTTTACAATAAAAATGAGAATTAAAAAGTTCATATTACTTTATTTGGGGGGATGGAAATCTGGATCTTGGATCCTTTTTTAATGTACCTGAGTTTCTTTGACTGAATTATTTCTTTGAATGAATGAAGGAGGGAAGTTTGGTCAGGCTATATTTACATGGACATACAGTGGAGTCTAAAAGTTTTTTTTCATGTAATTGTGGAAATAAATTACAAGTATTAAGGAAGTTTTAGGTTTTTGAAATATTCACAACAAATTCAAAGCTTTGCAAGAACAACTCAAAGACCAAAGAAGAGCAAGGAGTGCTGCACAATCCCCGATCACCTGACCTCAACCCCACTGAATATTTATGGGGGCACTTGAAGACTGACAAGCATTCAGTAACACCACAAGATGCCCTTTGGAACATTATCCAAGACAGCTTGAGTGCACGTTGCCATTAAAGCAAAAGGTGGACATAGCAAATACTAAGAAATTCTGAAATTTGTTTTCCTTTTTCACAGATTCAGCTTTTCTCTGAAATTGTTATGCTGATAATATAATTTGTAATTTTTTTTTTAAAAATTATTAAATTAGAAAAGAAAGCAAAACATTTTCACTAGTGGCCTCGGACTTTTGGACCCACGTGGATTTCAAAAAGCAATCGATCCATATACTGACCCCTGAGGGACTTCCTTAAGGATCTCCACCTCCATTGTGTCACCACAGTGCAGCCCCTATGTATTCATGGGAAGAGAATGTGTCGTCCAAAAACAAATTGTGCTTGTTTGTTGATTATTTGTTGATTAAAAGTCGTTTTATGGATTGAAGAAGGGGAGATATGAGTTTGTGTGATCATGATGTGAGTATTGTGTGTTATAGTAATTTACTATAAACCTAGTTTGCACTTTGATACTGAAGAAACATTTCACCTATTCAATGCAAATATACAGGAACATTGCTAATGAGAGAGGTCAGAGGGGAAGGGCCAGACTGGTCGAAGCTGACAGGAAGGTGACAGTAACGCAAATAACCACAACAGTGGTTTGCAGAAGAGCATCTCCGAACACACAACATGTCAAACCTCTAAGTGGATAGGCTACAGCAGTAGAAAACCTAAGTCTAAAAAATAAGTCCAATAAATCAAAATAAAGTGCTCACTGAGTGTACATCAATAAAACATGAAAAATGCCCAATTTGTGACCCTGTCCATGTACAAAATGTTTATTTATATTGCCAACACATTTTGTTGTCAAACGAGTAATGTATGAAAAAAAAAAACATTAAAGCCTTGATTCAGAAGGCCAATAAAAAGCATCCAAAATGATTTTCGGTTCCAAAGTGTTTGTTGAACACTAAGGTCTTGGCTTCATGCCGTCTGATAAGCATAATGCGTGGGTAGCCACTTTTGATTTCCTGTTAATCAGTTTTCAGGAAACACAAAAAGAAATTGCTGCCAGGATATCTGTGGCAGTGTCATATTCTGAGTATCACTCCGTGATATCATCTCTGGAGCCGCGGTCCCTGGGAAACGGGCGTTTCATTGTGTGCCCGTCCCGGAGACAGACGGTGGGAGGGGACGCATTCATTACTTCTCATATGAGGAAGCTGGTCGCTTCCGATCGCTGCTCATTTATTCCCCGCAGCTGAACCTAACAATAAAAACGCATGCATAAGTATTATAGGCCAAACATCATATGTTCTGAAACACACCTGTAAAGCTGTATGGAGAAAACAATACTGAGGAATTGCTCAGGTAACTTGCCGTATGCTTGGTATATCCAACTAGACTTTTTGGTCTTCTGCTGCTGTAGCCCATCCACTTACAGGCGTTGCGTCATTCAGAGATGCCCTTCTGCATACCACTCACCTTCCTGTCAGCTTCAACCATTCTGGCCCTTCCCCTCTGACCTCTCTCGTTAAAATGACGTTTATCCTTGCAGAACTGCAGCTCACTGGATGTTTTTATGCATTTATTTGCTGCCACATTATTGACTAATTAGATCTTTGCATTAACATGCGGGTGTACAGTTCTACCTGATAAAGTGTTCACTGAGTGGCCTCAGAACAGGATCTTGTGGTTTTGGCTACATCTATAGGATTTTATGCATCATCAAACCAATATAGCATGTCCGCCGGGCATCATGACGACAGTCAGTAAATAGTCTGTGGGAGACATTCATTTATATGGGCTGATGATATAACGTACCGTTCGTTTTCTTAGAAGTAAACAATGCACTTTAACGACTATCGTTTTTCTGGTCTTTCTAATGATAGCATGTGAGTGCAGGGAGCGCCGTGAGTCTGGAGTGTGTCTCTCAAGATTGGAAATGAGATTCTCTCAATGGGTTGAGGAGTCTTCCTGTACCCGTAAATCACTCCAGCAAGGAGCTAGTACATAATGCGATTGGAGCACCATGGCTCTCCCGTCCTCGCTGACTTATGGCACAGAGTCCCTTTATGCACCTTTCTTTCTCTCTCTCTCTCTCTAATCTCCCTATCCATCGATCTATCCCTGTTTATTGCGCACGCTAATCTCAGATGTATACGAAAATCACTGCGAGTGATCTGCTGTTTAGAGAGTTTTTGGGAGCCCAAACGTTTTTGCAGTAGCTATTCAACCAACAGGTTGTAAGACCCATTAACAGCTTGGACCAGCGACGAGTCCCCGCGCAAACAATAATACGGACTAAAAACAATCACTGTAATCTGATCCGTGCAATGGATACAATCAATTTCCAGCGGTGGTTCCGTCATTAATGCAATTACTTTTCTATAAGTGGACCTTGCGCGTAGTTAAGGGGGCAGTAGATCAGGAGGTTGGATTGCCTATCTGCCATTCTCGGTGCATCTTCCGTCTCGTTTTCTTTTTTCTTTGGACCAGGTCGCAATGCTCAGTCTTTTGGAATAACCGTAATTTTCGAGGTCGGTCGCTGCTCGAGAACTCGAGGTCGGTCGCTGTTCCTGCTTTCTGCTGTTTGGCATCGTCTGCCATTCATCTGCTGTACGCAATTATGCAGCGTATATTGAGCCTTTCATTCCCCCCTTGTGTTGGTTCACTTTCCATAAACCTGTGCCATAACACCATGTACAAAACGGCTTTGATCTGGGGTTTTTTTTTTCTTTCTCCCTGCAGAGGTGCCTGAATGGGGAATAATGATATTCCTCTTTATTTGTGCTGACCCTCGCGCCGTTCTTTGCGTAAGCTCGTGCTACCAGGGGCTAGCTTGCGTCTGTGATTTCAGGGGCACTCTTTAATAAAACATTTAATTAAAACCATTTGAAGCTCGGCGGTCCCCCTTTTAATGTCCGTGGTGTCTGAATGCTGCAGCTCGATGCAAATCAACATGTTAATTAAAAGCTTTCATGAAAGTATCCAATGACAACCTGCAGCAACGGGCGCCATCAATAGCGAGTAGGCTAAATTAGGGGACGATTAGATGGAGATTCTGATACAATTATTTTGAGGCGGATATTTTCTTACTCTTGAATTCGATTTTTTATAATATATAATTACAACAAGAGGAACCTCAAGATTAGGAAGCGTGTGCATTCCCTAGCCTAGACTCTGTTATTGTGCTGCAGAAACGTCTACACCTGAGACAATTATACAGCCCACAACATTAGCAGGGTCTCAAATAGGACCATTATTGTACATTATCAGGCATATGCCCTGTTTTTGGAAGACAAACCAAGCATTGACACACATTGATTCAAGACATGTTTATTCATTTTTGTATTATAATTTATAATATGTAATAGAGAGATTTGCTGTCACATTGTATTTAACCAAGCCCTGGGTTTCCCACACACTGAGAGGATGACTCACAGGGCATTTCTTTTCAAATATCTTTATGTTCTGACTCCTATTTAATCCCATTGTTGTGAAGGCCATGATCCAATGGGAAATTAATTCACAAACAAGATTTGGGATTTGCCGCACGTGGGAGAATGGCAGTTGTTGTTTTACACAATAACCAAAGGAATTCTATTCGCTCTTTCACATATCAGTTGTTTGGATTATTTGTATGTATAAATTCTTATAATTGTAGGCCTATTTATTTGTTTACTATTATTATAATAATTTTTTTTTTTTACAAAAAAACTGCTTTGTTTTTCAGTTGCACAGACACAATTGTTACAGAGACCACAAATGTTTGACGTGGCTACCAAGTCTGAAGTTAAGGCAGAAAACAATGGAGATCTTTGATCTACATGGCAAAGGCTACCATTTTGAAGAAAAAATAAATAATCTTTAGCAGCATATTTGGTCTCTCATCTGCTAACTTCGTCAGTGAGGTAATCTTAACGACTTGCATGTTGGTCGAAAGGTATTTTCTTTTTTCATAGTCACAAAATATGTTTTGAACACATCCACCATTCAGCAACCACACGTCAAACGAGCTTACCTCTAACATATTACATCAACCACGATCTTACAGTTATATATGGAATTTAGTCTTTTTTTAAATGTGCATTAATACTATTATTATTATTCTGAACATTAATTTCACACTGGACATACTTTTTCAACACATGATGGGTTATTTATGTGTTTAGCTAGGCATGCTCAAGCCTCCTTACATATCCTTTCTCCATCTATTCCACTCGGAGAGATTGTGTAAACACAAGGTTTCAATTAAACGTTGCCTATATTCATTGTTGCCTGTAAAAAAAAAGAAGAAGAAGAAAAGCTTGGTTTAAAATCGAACGCTTATCAGCGATGTGACAGATCTTTGCTTTGCTTTATCTTTGCTTCTGTCACCATGATTTATGGGTTTGTTTATTATGGAAATTATAGCAGTGTGTTGCCTGGTTTGGGACACCTCAATTGTCATTACTCACATTCTTTGGTCCCAGGGAGGGGTAGTTTGTGACGTGGCAGAAAAAAGGAAGTTATGGAATGTGAGTGACAGCTAATTGGTCACAGCTAATGTCAGTCATCGCAGAATAAAAGGCAACCCTTGCCGAGGGGGATCTTAATTCTGGTGTGGGCGGGATTAATGAAGAATACTGAAGAATCAATTAATTCATACATATAAACATTAGATATTATATCCTATATATCAACATTTTCATGCCAGCTTTACAGTTTTGCTAACATCCCCTCTTAAATTCTATATGTGAGTTCACGTTAGTCTTAAGCATTCCCCAAATCCCAACCCCCTCTCAGACTTGCAGGACAGGTACCGTAGCAATAAGCAAACAAAATAAATAAACACACGGTGTATTCTGTCTCCTCAAACCAATGGCACAAACTTCAATAAGGAATCTGAAAGCACGTGCGTTCCAAATGGTAGCAAAGCAGAGCTTTTCTAAGTTTATCTTCTTCCCAAAGGAGTGACACGAGAGTCAGGTATATGAGTGATTCCAGCAAGTTAATCAACTGTGACCCTGTGTTGATGGTCATGCTACGCAGTTACTCCTCTGAGAGGTGTACGCAAATGAAGCAAATCAGCAGAGCTTTAGTTTTCTTAACAAGTATTCTCTTCAGACCCGTTTTGTTTGGCTAGAGCTTAGTAAAGAGGCATGGCAGTGACCTGCTATCTTTACAGCACAACACATCCTGACTCTCATGCCAACAGCCTCACCAGCTACAGTAGGACATGGATGTTGGGTGGTCATACACACGCACAGCATCCCCTAGTTGAAACACTTTGGAACAGTTTTATTGTAATTTCACACACACACACACACACACACACACACACACACACACACACACACACACACACACCATATATCACGTATATTTCCACAGCCCCTCTGAGGTTCCCTGTTACTGAAGGGCCGTTTATTCGTCTCAATATTAGTCTCCCCCTCCCTCCTACCTTCACCTTCAACCAGGCCCAGAACCGCGGGGAGAGAGCTTCAACACAGCACGTCTCTCTTGTTGGTTAAAAAGAAAAAAAATGCTGGATTTGTAGTTTCCTTTTGTATTTTAAATGGAAAACTTCTGTCTCAAGTCTGTGGAAAAAAAAAGAATGTTTTTTTGTTTTGTTTTGTTTTGTTTTTTGTTTTGCTTTGTTTTGTTTTGTTTTCGGGTGGTTCGATCGTCGGTCGAGGGGTTTCCCCGTGGGCGAGCACGCGTGCGTGGCCCTGTTTCGGTCCCGCTTCCCTGGCCTCTCTAGGGCACGGGGGTCATGCTGAGGGAGTCCGTCTGGTGGTCCGGCATGGTCCTCTCAGGCCGCAGAGACACGGCCAGACGCTGCGAAGGACAGGGGCGAGGGGGGGGCGGAACGTTAGACCAAAACACAATGGAGTGATAGAGCAGTATAGATGGATAGATGGGATGCACTGACATAGGACCAAGGCTGGGACTGACTGGCACCTTATGGGGGGGGGGGGGGGGGGGGGGTGATTCCAAGAGCATCTGACTAGGGCCCTCAAAAAAGTAGTAGAACATAGGATAATAACTTTTTATTAATCGGTTATTGAAATGGGCATTAATAGAACATTGTATTCACTGTGTACTAATATGTGTTTCTCTTTTAGTTTTGGGGTGGTGTGATACTGTAATATCACACTGTAGTACCCGAGGGTCGTGTCTGTGATGCCAGATGTATACGGTTAAATTCCCTTGAGGACGTAAACTCTAGAACCATTTGTGCAAATGTTCCCAGGTGCAAAGGTCAGCAACATATGAGGTCAGATTTAGGTCAGCAACGTATAAGCACTGAAAGAGGGCGGCCTGTAGCGTAGTGGTTAAGGTACATGACTGGGACCCGCCCGGTTGGTGGTTCGAATCCTCACAATAAGATCCGCACAGCCGTTGGGCCCTTGAGCAAGGCCCTTATCCCTGCATTGCTCCAGGGGAGGATTGTCTGCTGCTCAATCTTGCCAAATGCCATTAATGTAATGTAATGGAAAAGATGCTCCCACATAGGCTTAACAGTTGTACAAATACATTAAACTGGTGATTCAAATGCACACACGCAAGGGTGTAGTCCTTGTAGCGCAATTCTAAAATGGTATATTTGTGTTGGAATAACTGACCTGCTTGAGGGATCCAGGGGTCCAGACCAGCTTGTACACCATATATATGGGAATCCACATGAAGGAAGAGGCACCAATGAAGTATCCCACAATGATGGTCCAGTCTGGGTACTTGTAGTCAAACAGCGTGAGGGGAGCCTGGTTCAGCAGAGAGCTCGCTATGATGTACTGGGGAGAGACATGGACAGTTTAGAGAAAATCATGGTCCTTGAGGGTTGAGAACTGCTGGTTTTCCACACTCCCTTTACCTGGGAGTCAGGTGTGAAGACAGTCTGGCCAGTCATTAGCACTAATTGTTCAGCTAATTATCTGGGAGAAAAGAAAACCAGGCCCACATTTGGATTCGAGGTCCAGATTTGATGATTACCGTTTTAGAGCAAACTCCAGTCTTGGAGGGCCGCAGTGTCCACTGGTTTTTGGTGTGTTTCAGCACGAGAGCTACATTTCTAAGTCTTTCATTGGCTAAAGAGTCCACACACCTTGTTCTCAAGGCCTTAATTGGCTGCTAATTGAAAGAAAACTACAAATACCAGCAGACACTGCAGCCTACCAGGACTAGAGTTTTTAGAGGAACGCATGCTTTTTTAAAAACTTTTTAAAGCAGGGCTGCCCAACCCTGTTCCCAGAGATCTACTATCCTCTATGGTTTCACTCCAAACCTAGCAAACCATGGCTCATTCAACAGCTAGAGATCTCGCCGAGCTGCTAATTGGTAGAATCAGGTGTGTCAAATTAGGTTTGAAATGAAAACCTTCAGGAAGGATCTCCAGGAACAGGGTTGGGCCGCCCTGCTTTAAGGCAAGATCAGAAATATGTGATTAGAATGTTAGTCTTAATTGAACACTGACTTATTATTCTGAAAACAAACAACATTCCAAGTCCAACTGTGGACCTTTGCTGGCCAGAAAGCCCTTTAATACAAGCAGGTGGCGGGGGAGATTATCTGCACTCTCGTGTTAGGATGACAGATTGATCAAATTATCCATGACCTCACAGGGAAGCCCGGGTGACCCACAATGAGGTGAGTAACCATCCTTCCCAGTGCTCTTCCAGTATGGCTATTTCGATAAACACAGCTCCCTCTTTGGAGAAAGTACAGGAGAATTCAATTTTGTTCTCTTCCCCGAGACACAGTACATATCTGAGAAGGATTCTCTTTCAAAATTGCACGGATTCAAAAGACTTTGTAGTGCAATGACGACTATTTTCCCCCTGATGTCCACTTTTTTACGTGACCTAGGGGGGGGATGAGAACGGCGACGGTCTATCTCTGTGGAGGAAAGAAAAACGAGTGAAAGCTATAAGTACGAGGGTGAGCGGGAGATTGGTAAATGTCAGCGCTTTGAGGTGGGAGAGATCGGCGAGATTAGGGCAGATGTATGCAGAGGAGTAGAGGCAGCGGTATTAAGTTATGCAGGTGAATGGAATTGACATTTGCGGAGTGGATTTATGGGGTGGAGATCCGAAATGAGGGCAATTAGGGGGGGGGGGGGGGGGTTGGCTGTAGACTTGTGTATCTATAACCAGGGTTACAAGGGGGGGGGGGGTCTGTTGTCCTCAATAGACGTTACTAATGTTACTAACTGGCTACTTACTTGGTACAGTTGGTACAATTTCTGTTCTTTTGGCTATGGAGTCCAGCACATTGGACTTTACATGAAATGATGTGAGGCTAAAGTGCTGACAGTCCTCTTTAATTTGAGGGTATTTACATCGATATTGATTGATGCATGTAGGAATCACATCCCTTTTTATATATGGTCCACCCCCCGCCCCATTTTAGGGGACTAAATGTAATTTGACAGTTGGCGTCTCAGCTGCTTCCAGTCAGGTGTATTCAATCGCAAGGTATAAGAAAGCTTCCAGTGTCTCGTTTTCTACACCAGCAACAACATCCTGTCCATGCAGTGGCTTCAGTTATGTCTAACAATGACTAAAAACACCAGGTCCAGCAGCCTTTGGGTGGGATCCCACCTCTATCAAAATGAGTTCAGAGCAATGAGCGAAGTTGACTTGAATTATACATTGGCATTGCATTACAATATTATGTTATCACAGGTGAGCATCATTCCTCTATTTGTATAACAATACCATATGAAGGCAAGGTTTACCTCAGCAGTCATTACATATACACTGACAATTCCACATACACTGCAAAAAAGTCAATCCTAACACACATTTTAGTGTTATTTAGTGTTAGTGAATACTTTTTTGGCAAAAAAGACTTGCAAAAATATTACAAATGAGGTGAGACAGTTTCACTAATTTCCCGATGTTTCTGTGGGGTGAAATAATTTCACTTGTCAAGTAGCTTGAAACTATTTTCTACTTCAGAGTAAAAAAGGTTCACGTGCGTTTAGACAGACTCTTTTTTTTTTTTTGCAGTGTTAGAGGGGTTATGGTACTTAGTGAACACAAAGCCTGCGGTGACAGAGCCACATGAGACGTGCACTCTGCCACCCTAGCAATTAAACGAAAGTGCATGTTCAACTGATCCGTGTTAATCAACCCATATCAATTAATCTGGTCCGCAATGGGTCCATTGATCCACAGTTAATCAGACGGCAAGGTGGGGGATTTACTCAACTCTACACTTAGGGACAGGAGGGGGACGCCTTTCAGTAATACCCTCTGACGTGCTGTGCAGAATTTGGGGTGATACCTAAGTCCCAACAGATGGTTAACACTGCTAAATAAAATTGTATCCTGCTACCCGCCCTTTTCACATATGGGATGGATTGGCAACATCAGTTGTGTTCCCTGCAAAAAAAAAAAGGTTTTAAAAAAATAAAAGAAAGGTTGGTAGCTGGTTGACCAGTTCACACCAGCTCCATACTCAACATGGTTTGACCATGGTTTTGAAACAGCTGGTAGCTGGCAACTTCAAGCTGGTCATAGCTGGATTTTACACCAGGGTTGATTTGATATAAAGAGACTACTGTGTTGCATTAAATAATGAATAAAAAAGTAGTGAACTATCTCCTCACTTACAGCTAGAAATGCAGGGCTGATGGCCACCCAGCACACTTTCCAGAAGATTCCAGGAGTGTAGCCCAGCATGGATTTGATATCATTGGAGAATCTGTTGATGCCTGAGAAAGAAACAAGTGAAAGATAGTGAGCAGAAATACCAGCCCTGACAGTTCAGATTCTCAGTCAACAATTCTATCAAACCATCGCATCACAGAATGTTTAGGAAACAGACCAATAACTCCAGAGTACACTATCAGAAAAACAATTATTTTCCAAAAGGAACCTTGGAATTCCTTAGAAGAACTATATCTCGTTAAAAGATTATTTGTTGGCCAAAATAATTATCTGTCTGGGAGCTTTCACACTTCACACCTATAATAGAGGGTTCCATAAAGAGATAAAAAGGGTTTGTCTGTGGAGACAAAGGGGACTGCCCCACCTTACATACAATCCTTGATCACTCCCTGCTCCCCAGCTAGACCACTCCGGTCTGCCAGCTCTGGTCGCCTTACGGTTCCCTCTCTACGAGCACCTGGCGGTGGAGCTGTACGTTCACGCCTGTTTTCCGTTCTGGTTCCTCAGTGGTGGAATGACTTGCCTACCACTGTCAGGACAGCAGAATCCCTCCCCCTATTTTGACACAGACTAAAAACACACCTTTTCAAACTCAACTATAGTCCTCCCTCCTGATTTCCCCCGCCCCCCTTTCTGATATCCCTATCCCTCTTGTCTAACCCCCCCCAAAAAAAAAAAGAGATTGCACTTATGATGACTATATGTTTAGAACAGCATTCCATGTGTATTTTCCTAGTTACGGATGTGATGCTTTGACTTGTGGAAGAAGCACTTGTAAGTCACTTTGGATTAAAAGCGTCTGCCAAATGACTCGAATGTAAATGTAAATGAGACCAGCCAAAGGTCCCTTGTTTATGAGAGCGTGATCCTGCGGTTAATACCGATCGCACGTCTCATGCATTGAGGTGGAAATACCGTAGAACCAGGAAACGGCAATGGCCTCCAGCAAGCCAACCGCAATGATGGAACAGCTCACGCCAAATTCTTCCAAGAGTTTGACCACATAGGCTCCTCCCTGAAAAGGAAGGAATTAGTCGCTGATTTTTAATCTTTCCACAGTCTCGTACACTACCATTGAGAAGTTTCTTTTTCTGTGTTTTCTGATTTCATATTTTATTTTCTCTGTTTGTAATCAAAAAAATTAATACACTTTGATGAAAGAGCTTTTATCAAAGTTTATTTTTTATACATTTTGGTTTCACCATATAGTAATTACAGAACTTTCTGTCTGCAGTTTGCACATATCCCGTTTCAATGTTTGAGACAAATTAACATAATGTCAAATAAAAGAGACATGTTTTGTATTTGGTTGTATATCCTTTGCATGCCATGACTTCCTGACGTATGTGACCCATCAACATCAGAGTCTGGATATATTATTTTCAGGTTGTCCTACAAGTGATGCTATAACTCTTTGCATTTGAATGGATCTCTATGGGAATTGGTGGGTGGGACTCGATTCAGCTGTAAATTATGCTGATACTATATGGAACAGATTTGTTTGGGTAAATGGTTTAGGGTCCTAGGTATCAAATGAGCCCCAAACCACTGTGCTGCTGTGCTAGATACTACAAGAATTGTTTATCCTGAATATTTCCAACAGGAAAATTTGGCAGGAGAAACAATTCTTATAGTATCTACTGCATATCCGACAGCAGCATGATGGTTTTGGACCCTTGATGACTTAATGCCATTTAGCCAACAAATGTGTTCCATACTGTATCAGTATAATTTACAGCTCCACCCAACTGCAAGGTTTTCAGCCCGTCAACAATACTCCTTGCTGAAAAAACAGCTCAAGCTAGATTGGTTGACCAGTGCAGACCAGCTCCCTCCTTGACATGGTTTGACAGCAGCTCAAGCTATGTTTTGAAACAGCTGGTAGCTGGTTGACCAGACAAGCTACCTGTGGCACTAGCTGGTTGACCAGCTCATACCCAGCTAGGCCAGCTTCATGATCAGCTTGGCCATGCTTGCTGACCAGCTCTTACCCAGCTAAGCCAGCTTCATGACCAGCTTGGCCATGCTGGTTGACCAGCTCATACCCAGCTAGACCAGCTTCATGACCTGCTTAGCCAGCTCAATTTTACAGCAGGGCTATCAAACCCATGCATCAGTGAAATAGTCTAATAACTCACGTTTGTGAGGGTGCTGAGGGAACCCAGGAAGCAGACGGAGACCAGGCCCAGAACGAAGAGCTCCCTGCGCTGGGACAGGTAATCCGGGTACTCATCCATCACAGCAGTGATGATGGCCTCCAGACCTCCGAACTGCAGGTACAGGGAGTCACTGACCTTCCCACAATGCCACAGTCACAACAGGACAACACAGTGTACAGCAGGGGTTGCACGACCAGGGCCGATCCGTTTTCGGGATTTTGTGCCAACTTCTGGTCTTCATTATTTAATTGATTCAATAATATCTTATCTGACGTGTGTGTGAGTAGTGTGACTGCAAGTGTATCCTAATGATTTTACTGTGCTCAAGTACAGGCTTGAACCAGAGTCATTTATAGAGCTGTCAGCAAACTTAAAAAAAAAAAAACAAAAGCCAAGTTTGGCCGGCTCTCGTGGAGCGGCATAATTGGCTCGCTGCTCCAGAGGGAGGGACTTGGCAGGGTTAGAGGATCGCCGCACAATAAAGCACCTTGGGCACCTTGGGCACCTTGGAATCACGGTCACGAGCATGAGATGAGACGGCTTGAAGAAGGCGTGTTGCTCTCCTTAGGGCCACCGAGGGGTGTGAGTGGTGTATCTAACACTAACTCTAATTGGATTAGATGGGGTACAATTGGCTACCAAATTGGGAGAAAAAGGGAAAAATACGAAAAAAACGGGGAGGCGAGTGGAGAGTCGGACAAACCGCCGGGGTCACAACCCCTCTTGCTCACCGTGCTGTCCAGGCCGAGTGTGATCATCATCACGAAGAAGATGATGGCGAAAAAGGTGGAGCCCACCATGTTTGCAATGGCTTCTGGGTAGGTGATGAAAAGCAGACTGGGTCCTGGAAGCAGCAGTAGATGTTGAATGAGCACAGACCAGCAATGCCAAGCGGATATTTTACACACTACGTTCACATTGAAGGAGAAATGGATTCTGGGAAAAATGCCATACTGCCGGTACAATCACCCGTTGCTACACCAGAAAAATCAATTATTTAGAGATCATTCTGTCTAATATCTAGTGAAATGAATTTGCTATTGAATGAGAATTGAGACAAAAATCTGACTCATGTCTGGACATTCATGCCTAGAATAAGCTCCCTTTTGCAAACAAGTTATTGATGAGCACATTCGTGTCTTTTACATCAACTAGCGTTTGCCATCTTGACATTTTTGGCAGAGACAGTAGCGCATTCGGGGGAGAACACAGATTAAAAAGACAGGCACCTTTGTCCCTGGCCACATCCTCTACGTCCACGTTCCTCTTCTCAGCCATGTATCCCAGCACGGTGAAGATGACGAATCCGGACACAAAGCTGGTCAGGCAGTTCACCAGACTGGTCACGATGGCATCGCTGTCACGCAGACACGGAGAAACGCAGATACGGTCATTTATCGTGAACGGCCACGCGACCTGTCGATTACACACGGCACGTCCTCATCGCAGCGTTTGTATTTCTGACAATGTGGAGATCATTTTTTTTAACCCTGTGAAGAGTAGGGTTTTTGGAATGATTTTTTGTTTTCTTCAAAATTCAAAGTCATTGTCTTAGAACTCCATTACTGTCAATCGCCAGTAGTGATTCTAATCAGAATTGGAGTGTTCAGCTGAGAACATTTTAATCACATATTTGGGTCAAAGCGACCGTTGGAACCGTTGATAGGAATTCCCTATGCTCCTTGTGAGCTGTCACTTCCACTGTCGCCGTAGATGAAGCCTGGGGTCTCAAAGTACTCGAGAGGTTCGACTGGATGAAGACATTATCGAGTGTTCCTGGTGGGGGCTAATTCTTTAGCTTCTTCCTTCGCCTTTGCCGTTTGATAAGCTTCTCCATGAGTACTGACCCCGCGGCAATTAGATTAACGACAGACGTGGGTACACACACATACACACACACACACACACATAATCTTACAGGGGCTTACAATTCAATTTATCCCACCGAAGATCCTGCTGTACATTTGTTTCCCACTAGACTGGCACCTTGCTCAAGTTTAAAATTGATTTTCCAAATTGATAAAACTTTTTTTGCTGCAGTTCATCCACCATCCATGCCAACTACTGCCATTTTAATGGCGTTTCTGCCTTCTCTGGTCACACCACAAGGCTCACTACAGATCAGAGAGAAGTCCTGAGAAATGGGTCTTTCCTGAGACGTGATTAGAGTGAGGCACCTGTGGTCAAAAGAGAATGGGTAGGTGAAGACGGTTGGATCCCAGCACTGCAAGAAAAGCCACTCTTTGTAAGTGTCTTTGTCTTATAATGAGACTTGAAAAAAATTCTTTTTTTTCTTAACTCAAGTAGAAACTATGACCTTGTCTTACCCCCAACGGCAAATCTTGAAATGAATCAAACTGTCTCACCTCATTGACAGTCTTTTTTAAATCTTATTTAGCAGAAAGTAATGGAAATAAGATATTTAAGTCTGAATATAAGACTAAGACACTTGTGAGACTGACTCATTGCCTGGTGTTTGCAGTGGGAGCGCAGCGCTGACCGGTAGCAGTTGTTGGTGAAGGGGTTGTAGCTGGCGAGGGCGAGGAGCACGCCGAACCCGGGGCCCAGCGAGAAGAAGATCTGAGCGGCAGCGTCCACCCACACCTGAAAAAAGGTCAAAGGTCAAAGGTCAGCGGGGTCACCCCCGTCCCCTTTTAATGACACGCGCCGCTAATGGCCACCGGCCGCTCTTCCCACCGAGGCAAAGGGACACTCGAGTGCGTCGTACAACTGTCAGAAATATGCTGAGGAACGGTCTGTAATTGCACAGAGTTCTGTTCTCGGTGGTACCCGTATCTATGGCAGCGAGCTGTAAACGGGTTCCTCGTTTGCAACTATGCACTCATCTCGTGTCTTTATTCTAGGGGCCACTTTTGTTGTTACCGTAGAACCAGAAAGAAGAAGAAAAAAAAAAAAAAAGCTTTTCTGTTTTTGCCACTGAACAAACTTATTTTGGAAAGGAAAAATAAAATACAGTGTTGTGGTAACAGCAGCTGCTATGATGATTAATTAACCAAATAAGGGGGGGGGGGGGTGGTCTTTCTCTCTGAAAATGAAATCCAAGAGCTCTCACGGTGCTGTACTGTGGCTGAGATCTGAAGAGGGATGTGCTGATTATTCCATAACGGAGCGAAAGAGAGACGGCGGGCGCTTTTGTTTGTGGAAATTTCTAACCAAATTAAGCATCTCATTAGCAGCCAGGGCTTTATTTACGCATCTCTTCCTCTCTACGGCTGCGGGCTCCAGCTTGTCGACCGGTCCACCAGCCTTTCTGGGGTGTTGATGGAGGAAACATCCGCAGTCAGCAGGTAAACAACCGAATCCATTTTTAAACTCCCCTCTTTTAAATACTGCAACGAGGGCCAAATTATATCAGCCGGCCTTGACCAAACAAAAGCCCCTCATCTCTCACTGCATGTTTGTGTTTCCCACGTGCCAAGCAAACAAAGTGTTCGGATGCATATGCTTTTTTGTATTTATGAGTAAATATGAATGAGCATTTTTTTTGTATTTCATACAAAAATTTGGCACCTCTTATTTTGTGTGGTTCATACACCATCTCTGTGTCACCTGCATAGTAACCCACTCCTCCACTATTTTGATTGCAGTTTTTACATACAGTTATTTACTGGTAGTTTGGAAGCAGATACATCTTAGCGTGTTTGCCCACAGACAGAACTCCCGCTGGTCTTAAATGTAGGTGTGTATGTGGGGGTGTAACAGGGTGGTGTGTATGTGGGGGTGTAACAGGGTGGTGTGTATGTGGGGGTGTAACAGGGTGGTGTGTATGTGGGGGTGTAACAGGGTGGTGTGTGTGTGGGGGTGTGATGTGTGTGTGGGGGTGTAACAGGGTGGTGTGTGTGTGGGGGTGTGATGTGTGTGTGGGGGTGTAACAGGGTGGTGTGTATGTGGAGGTGTAACAGGGTGGTGTGTATGTGGGGGTGTAACAGGGTGGTGTGTATGTGGGGGTGTAACAGGGTGGTGTGTATGTGGAGGTGTAACAGGGTGGTGTGTATGTGGGGGTGTAACAGGGTGGTGTGTATGTGGGGGTGTAACAGGGTGGTGTGTATGTGGAGGTGTAACAGGGTGATGTGTGTGTGGAGGTGTAACAGGGTGGTGTGTATGTGGAGGTGTAACAGGGTGGTGTGTATGTGGAGGTGTAACAGGGTGGTGTGTATGTGGGGGTGTAACAGGGTGGTGTGTATGTGGAGGTGTAACAGGGTGGTGTGTGTGTGGGGGTGTAACGGGGTGGTGTGTGTGTGGGGGTGTAACAGGGTGATGTGTATGTGGGGGTGTGATGTGTGTGTGGGGGTGTAACAGGGTGGTGTGTATGTGGAGGTGTAACAGGGTGGTGTGTATGTGGGGGTGTAACAGGGTGGTGTGTATGTGGAGGTGTAACAGGGTGGTGTGTATGTGGGGGTGTAACAGGGTGGTGTGTATGTGGGGGTGTAACGGGGTGGTGTGTATGTGGGGGTGTGATGTGTGTGTGGGGGTGTAACAGGGTGGTGTGTGTGTGGGGGTGTAACGGGGTGGTGTGTATGTGGGGGTGTGATGTGTGTGTGGAGGTGTAACAGGGTGGTGTGTGTGTGGGGGTGTAACAGGGTGGTGTGTATGTGGAGGTGTAACAGGGTGGTGTGTATGTGGGGGTGTAACAGGGTGGTGTGTATGTGGGGGTGTAACGGGGTGGTGTGTATGTGGGGGTGTAACAGGGTGATGTGTATGTGGGGGTGTGATGTGTGTGTGGGGGTGTAACAGGGTGGTGTGTGTGTGGGGGTGTAACGGGGTGGTGTGTATGTGGGGGTGTAACAGGGTGGTGTGTATGTGGGGGTGTAACAGGGTGATGTGTATGTGGGGGTGTGATGTGTGTGTGGGGGTGTGATGTGTGTGTGGGGGTGTAACAGGGTGATGTGTATGTGGGGGTGTGATGTGTGTGTGGGGGTGTAACGGGGTGATGTGTGTGTGGGGGTGTGGTGTGTATGTGGGGGTGTAACGGGGTGATGTGTGTGTGGGGGTGTGGTGTGTATGTGGGGGTGTGATGTGTGTGTGAGGGTGTAACGGGGTGGTGTGTGTGTGGGGGTGTAACAGGGTGATGTTTATGTGGGGGTGTAACAGGGTGGTGTGTGTGTGGGGGTGTAACAGGGTGGTGTGTGTGTGGGGGTGTAACGGGGTGATGTGTGTGTGGGGGTGTGATGTGTATGTGGGGGTGTGATGTGTGTGTGAGGGTGTAACAGGGTGGTGTGTGTGTGGGGGTGTAACAGGGTGATGTTTATGTGGGGGTGTAACAGGGTGGTGTGTGTGTGGGAGTGTAACGGGGTGATGTGTGTGTGGGGGTGTAACAGGGTGGTGTGTGTGTGGGGGTGTAACGGGGTGATGTGTGTGTGGGGGTGTGATGTGTATGTGGGGGTGTGATGTGTGTGTGAGGGTGTAACGGGGTGGTGTGTGTGTGGGGGTGTAACAGGGTGATGTTTATGTGGGGGTGTAACAGGGTGGTGTGTGTGTGGGGGTGTAACAGGGTGGTGTGTGTGTGGGGGTGTAACAGGGTGGTGTGTGTGTGGGGGTGTAACGGGGTGATGTGTGTGTGGGGGTGTGATATGTATGTGGGGGTGTGATGTGTGTGTGAGGGTGTAACGGGGTGGTGTGTGTGTGGGGGTGTAACAGGGTGATGTTTATGTGGGGGTGTAACAGGGTGGTGTGTGTGTGGGGGTGTAACAGGGTGGTGTGTGTGTGGGGGTGTAACGGGGTGATTTTTGATCGGATTCCAGGTGTCACTCACACTGGTCTCCAGGAGCTTCTCCCATTTTGGCTTCAGGTAGAAGGCCACGCCCCGCCACGCCCCCGGGAGGGTGGCCCCGCGGATCAGCAGGATGAAGAGGACCACGTACGGAAGCGTGGCGGTAACCCACACCACCTGACCGGGGTGGAAAAACATGTTATTCACCCGAATTTAGCAGGCAGTCTTATCCAGTGCAACTCACTACAACTTTTTGTATTTTATATCACATCAATTGATACAGCTGGATACACACTGGAACTATTTGGGTTAAGCACTTTGATGCAAAGGCAGAATCGAGGCTACAACCTTTATATACCAGTTCCCGAACCATAATTCTACAACTCCCACCCTGCTACTGAATGCTTACATTGAGAACTGGTCAATCCTGACTGATCCCCCAAAGAAGGACAAGTCCCATTCAAGCCATCTTAACCAGTTCCACTCAAAGGTCGAGGTTCAGTAACCCCTTTTTTCTGTCTCTATCAGGTGTTTCTACCACTCTTTTTCTGTCTTTTGAAGCACCTGGGCAGCTTCCCAGGACTGGAAAATGACTAGATCCAACTGCATTACATGTGTGGGTGAGACTGCAGTCACCACATTCAGTGGAGGTGTCACCAACATTTTTACATTATTGGCATTTGGCAGACACTCTTATCCAGAGCGATGTACAGTTGATTAGACTAAGCAGGAGACAATCCTCCCCTTGAGCCTTGCTCAAGGGCCCAATGGCTGTGCGGATCTTATTGTGGCTACACGATTGAACCACCGACCTTGCGGGTCCCAGTCATGCACCTTAACCACTACGCTACAGGCCGCCCCTACCGACAAGGCATTCAGGTGAAAACCCGGCCGACTAGGACTTAGCCAGGCTATATCCATCCAGGTAACACCTGAGCTATATAACCTAGTCAATTTATGTAATAATGTCTCTCAGCCTAGGTATAGATAATGGCTTTCCCTCGCTGGGCACTCCCTCTAGTCACTTACACGAACAAGGGCAGATATCTGACATTAGTCCCATACGTTGCCTTCTCATGAAGGCAAAACATCACCATTAATGGTACAATAGGTCATCTCGGACTTCTAATGGTCAAGAGAGAAATAGCAGCAACAAACACGCTCAAACACAACACTGTTTATCCCTCCCCCTTCTCTGTGAACGCGCTGATGTTGAAACGCCATTGGCTGTGGCAATTAGAACCAATTTTCAACCAATGAGCTTGAATTATTGTACAGCTATACAATGTTTTGGTACAGAGTGTCGGGCTGTCAACTGCATATTTTGAAACCAGAATTAAAGGACTATAAACACAGGCAGGGGGTGAGTCAACATGTCAGTGAGCCTTTTTCAATGATAGGAAGGGATTTACAATGTTTTTGTAACAATGTTTTAACACCAAAATATTGCCTATTGTACCTTTAACCTACTTTTTGCCAGGGAGTGGCATCTATTTCAATAAAATTGTTCATTTTTAACTGATAATATTTATTGCATATTTATTTGACACTATTTTCGTCATTGTGCACTACAGTAGCTCTCTGTATGAAATGGACAACAGCCTAATTTTATTTGACTGGCATTCAGTCAAATAAAAGAAAGACATGATTATCTAAATAGGCTGGTTAAACAGACTGCATGAATGCCAAAGGGGCTGATGTAACATGTTGTTGTATAGAGTTGTATCAGGCGCAGGAATTTGCACAAAGCTTTCAGGATATTTACAAGAGGTGAAAATGTAAGCACTCTGGCAGGCTGAATCAATAGAACTGCAAGGTGGTCTGGCTCCAATAAAAATAGCTTTTTTTTCTTCCTCCATCCATCCATCCATCGTCACCCGCTTATCCGGAGTCGGGTCGCGGGGGCAGTAGGCAAAGCCGGGTATTCCAGGCGTCCCTCTCCCCAGCAACGCATTCTAGCTCCTCCTGGGGGATCCCGAGGCGTTCCCTGGCCAGGAGAGATATATAATCTCTCCAGCGGGCTCTGGGTCTCCCTCGGGGTCTCCGCCCAGTTGGACGAGCCCGGAAAACCTCCAAAGGGAGGCGCCCGGGAGGCATCCTGATGAGATGCCCGAACCACCTCAATTGGCTCCTTTCGATGCGAAGGAGCAGCGGCTCTACTCCGAGCTCCCTCCGGATGTCCGAGCTCCTCACCCTATCTCTAAGGCTGAGCCCGGCCACCCTACGGAGGAAGCTCATTTCGGCCGCTTGTATACGCGATCTCGTTCTTTCGGTCACTACCCAAAGCTCGTGACCATAGGTGAGGGTTGGGACGTAGATCGACCAGTAAATCGAGAGCTTCGCCTTCCGGCTCAGCTCCTTCTTCACCACAACGGTCCGGTGCAACGCCCGCATTACTGCTGACGCTGCACCGATCCGCCTGTCGATCTCACGCTCCCTTCTACCCTCACTCGTGAACAAGACCCCGAGATACTTGAACTCCTTCACTTGGGGCAAAGACTCGTTCCCAACCCGGAGGGAGCAATCCACCGTTTTCCGGCAGAGAACCATGGCCTCGGACTTGGAGGTGCTGACTCTCATCCCGGCCGCTTCACACTCGGCTGCAAACCGCTCCAGTGCGTGCTGAAGGTCATGGTCCGATGAAGCCAGCAGAACCACATCATCCGCAAAAAGCAGAGATGCGATTCTGAGGTCACCAAACCGGACACTCTCCTCACCTCGGCTGCGCCTTGAGATCCTGTCCATGAATACCACAAACAGGACCGGTGACAAGGGGCAACCTTGGCGGAGTCCAACACCCACCGGAAACGTGCTTGACTTTGTGCCGAGAATGCGGACACAGCTCTCACTTTGGTTATACAGGGACCTGATGGCTCGTAACAACGGCCCTGGTACCCCATACTCCCGCAGTACACCCCACAGGGTTCCCCGGGGGACACGGTCGAAAGCCTTCTCCAAGTCCACAAAGCACATGTGGACTGGATGGGCAAACTCCCATGACCCCGCCAGCAACCCTGCCAAGGTAAAGAGCTGGTCCACTGTTCCACGGCCAGGACGGAAGCCACATTGCTCCTCCTGAATCCGAGGTTCGACCGTCGGTCGGAGCCTCCTTTCCAGTACCCT
The DNA here is from genome assembly GCF_963514075.1 of Conger conger. Lineage (NCBI taxonomy): Eukaryota > Metazoa > Chordata > Actinopteri > Anguilliformes > Congridae > Conger > Conger conger. Next base: position 47,535,580 of record NC_083770.1, on the reverse strand, counting down.
AGAGTAAGCTTTCCCAGGGAGGCTGAGGAGTGTGATACCCCGGTAATTGGAGCACACCCTCCGGTCCCCCTTCTTGAAAATGGGGACCACCACCCCGGTCTGCCACTCTACAGGTACTGTCCCCGATCTCCACGCGACACTGAAGAGGCGTGTCAGCCAAGACAGCCCAACAATGTCCAGAGCCTTCAGCATCTCAGGGCAAATCTCATCTACACCCGGCGACTTGCCACTGAGGAGCTTTTTGACTACCTCAGCAACTTCCGCCAGGGATATAGGTGCAGATTCCCCCGAGTCTTCAGGCTCTGCCTCTTCCACAGAGGACGTGTTGTTCGGGTTCAGGAGCTCCTCGAAGTGCTCTTTCCACCGCCCGACAATATCCCCAGTCCGGGTCAGCAGTTCTCCTCCCCTGCTGAAAACAGCCTGAGACAAGCCCTGCTTTCCCTTTCTGAGTCGTCGGATGGTTTGCCAGAACTTCCTCGAGGCCAACCGAAAGTCCTTCTCCATAGCCTCCCCGAACTCCTCCCATACCCGGGTTTTTGCTTCAGCGACTGCCGAAGCTGCAGCCCTTCTGGCCACCCGGTACCTGTCTGCTGCTTCAGGGGACCCCCGGGCCAGCCAAGCCCGAAAGGCCTCCTTCTTCAGCTTGACGGCCTCCCTCACCGCTGGTGTCCACCAGCGGGTTCTTGGGTTGCCGCCCCGACAGGCACCAATGACCCTCTGGCCACAGCTCCTGCTTGCCGCCTCTGCAATGGAGGCTTTGAACATGGCCCACTCGGACTCCATGTCCCCAGCTTCCCCCGGGATGCGTGAGAAGTTCTTCCGGAGGTGTGAGTTGAAGACCTCGCGAACAGGGGCCTCCGCCAGACGTTCCCAGTTCACCCTCACTACACGTTTGGGTTTACCGGGTCTGTCAGGCAGCCTCCCCGGCCACTTGATCCAACTCACCACCAGGTGGTGATCAGTTGACAGCTCTGCTCCTCTCTTCACCCGAGTGTCCAAGACATACGGCCGCAGGTCTGATGATACGACCACAAAGTCGATCATCGATCTTTGGCCTAAGGTGCTCTGGTACCAAGTACACTTATGAGCTACCCTATGCTTGAACATGGTGTTTGTTATCGACAATCCATGGCCAGCACAGAAGTCCAATAACAAAACACCGCTTGGGTTCAGATCAGGCAGACCGTTCCTCCCAATCACCCCCCTCCAGGTTTCTCCGTCATTGCCCACGTGAGCGTTGAAGTCGCCCAGCAGAACTATGGAGTCTCCGGGTGGCACCCTTTCCAGGATGCCACCCAGTGACTCCAAGAAGGCCGGATACTCTGAACTGCCATTTGGTGCATACGCACAAATGACAGTCAGAGCCTTCCCCCCAGCGACACGTAGTCGCAGAGAAGCGACCCTCTCGTTCCCCGGGTGGAACTCCAACACAGTGGCGCTCAGCCGGTGGCTTGTGAGTATCCCCACACCCGCCCGGCGCCTCTCACCTTGAGCAACTCCAGAAAAGAACAGAGTCCAGCCCCTCTCCAGGAGTTTGGTTCCGGAACCAGTACTGTGCGTGGAGGTGAGCCCAACTATATCTAGTTGGTACCGCTCTGCCTCCCGCACTAGCTCCGGTTCCTTCCCCACCAGAGAGGTGACGTTCCACGTCCCCAGAACCAGTCTGCGATGCCGAGGATCAGCACGCCCGGATCCCCGCCTTTGCCTACTGCCCGTTGGGCAAAGCACCCGACTCCGATGCCGACCCCTGCAGGTGGTGAGCCCACAGGGCGGCGACCCCACGTGACCAGTTCGGGCTGTGCCCGGCCGGGCCCCATGGGATAAGGCCCGGCCACCAGACGCTCGCCGACGAGCTCCCCTCCCGGGTCTGGCTCCAGCAGGGGGCCCCGGTTTCCCTTTTCCGGGCGAGGTAACTGGGTCTTTGTGTGGCCGTGTCATGGGAGTCTTTGAATCGCTCTTAGTCCGGCCCCTCCCCCGGGACCAATTTGCCTTGGGAGACCCTACTGGGGGCTAACAGTGCCCCCGACAACCTAGCTCCCAGGATCACCGGGACACACAAACCCCTCCACCACGTTAAGGTGGCGATTCCTCGGAGGGGAGGTTCTTCCTGTGAACACATTTTCTTTTTCATTTGCTTCAGCGTGAAATAAGATCTCTAAGATCTCTTGGCAGTTATATTAAATCACTTATAGGCCTAATATGCAAACGATTAGAGCAATTTAGCAGCTCAAAAAGATTTTCACTTCCACTTTTCCTGTATTTATACGCTTATCTAAAGTGACAGTATTAAGAGTGATCAATAGGCATCTCACTCCAGATATCAGAAATTGAGCCATTTTCTTGTTAGGAGCGTTTTGGATCAGAGCCATACCTTCCCAGATGTCTTCACTCCCTTCCAGAGGCTAAAGTACACGACGGTGAAGATGAGGAAGAGGCAAAGCATCAGCTGCCATCGAACGCCTCCGACATTACCGAGCCCGGAGGACTTGTGAATCTCCAGGACATTCCTCCTGGTGTGGAGAGACGGTAGATGCTTTTTTTTAATAGAGGCATTACTTTCCACACAGTGCCATTAAATGGTAAATGGCCAGCATTTATATAGCGCCTTTATCCAAAGCACTGTACAATTGATGCTTCTCATTCGCCCGTTCATACACACACACACTCACACTCACACACCAATGCCGATTGGCTGCCATGCAAGGCACCAACCAGCTCGTCAAGAGCATTTGGGAGTTAGGCGTCTTGCTCAGGGACACTTCGACACACCCTGGGCGGGATCGAACCGGCAACCCTCCGACTGTCAGACGACTGCTCTTACCGCCTGAGCATTAGGTACAATAGGTCTTCTAATGCCATTTCTCTTTGGACCAAGCACAGGCAACCACTGGAAAGGAGACCGGCGAAGGTGGATGCATTTATGGAAGAGGTATATGAACTGAAGTGAGGCAGCTTGCAAAACTTTTCAATGAGTGGCTGTGTCGAGAGGGAAAAACAAAGGGGTAAAGGCACTGTTTCTGCGGGTGTTTAGCCATGGAGCAACGGCTCCCGCCCAGGTCGCCTGCAGACAGACACACGAGGCATTATCTCGGGTCGTCATATCCCCCAGAACCCCGTCCGCCACTTACGTGCACTTACGTGTAAAACTCTTCGGCCGGGGACCTGGAGTAGTTGGTCCAGGTGACGTTGTTCTTGCCGAAGTAGTTGGTGCAGTTGAGCGTGTTCCACGGGTTGTCGCAGTTGGTCCAGGGCAGCGTCGTGGTGAACGAGGAGTAGAAGTAGTACAGGGCCCAGGCGATGATGGTGTTGTAGTAGAAGGACACGTACAGGGCCGTGATGCAGATGGCGAACCCTATCCCTGGAGGAAATCACAGAAAAAGCAAACAGACGGCCTTTGAGGGCTGGTTGTGTGGACCTCCTCACCTTGAGTTTGGAGTGTGCGGGTGGGGCGTGGTGGTGGGGGGTGGGGGGCTTGGGGTTGTGGGTTGTGGGTTGCGGGGGGGTCAGAACACGCAGCCAGGCGACTCCAATGGGTGAGTGGGGGCAGGCGCTGAGCACAGACGTCGCCTGCAGTTACTGGGGGCGTACCTTTGAAGATGGGGCAGATGTGCTTCCAGATGGAGATGGCCCCAGTCCTGTGGAACTGCCCCAGCGCCAGCTCCATGTAGAAGAGTGGCACGCCGCCGAAGATGGCCATCAAAATGTACGGGATGAGAAACGCCCCTGCGGAGAGAGACGGGCAGAAACACCACCGCTCTGAGGGGAACTGCAGGTACCGGCAGGTTCGAATTGACCATCTGACCTTCTGTGGAACTTTCAAAGGGACGGCCGTGGCCAGGAGCGGGCGTGATCACACACCGCACCGACTTACACGGCATCGCTGCTTCACCCATTACTCCTGCAAGCTCTGACAGGGGTCGCAGGCATCCGCGAGGGATGCACGTGCGCTGTTTCTCTTACATCATCACTTAATGAGTAGTTCAGAGCTGGAAACAATGACTGCATGCACTGTAAAAGCCATGAGAGAAGGCTTTCAGTATCTGGCAGATCGTTTGTGTTTTTTTTTTTCGACAGTCAGGGTTTGTGCAGGAAGTCGTGGGCACGTTGCTGAGTGTTTATACTTCGGGATGATGTCAGACCCAAAAGCAAAGTGACATACGTATACACATGTGGAGGATGTGGACTAATGGCCATATTTTCATAAACACAGCACAGTATACATCTATCATGTTCCTGATCCGAAAAAAGAAATGTTCCTTACTTTGGCACTCTGGATTTTAAGAAATATGAATACACAGTTGCTTTCAAGTAGAGATGCGGGTTACTTTGCCAATTTCCCACAGTAACATCAGTAATATTTTATAATTATCTAACATATAAAAATGCATGTTTTTGTTATAGTCATTCTTCAACCTGGCCTGACATCTTAACGAGTGACATATGAAAGCTCTTTGTAAAAGAGAGGATAAATATATTACTTGTCTATTTAACAAATTATTTTGACACTGTTTATTTTGTAAATGGGTGCATTATACGCAGTTTCCGTTCAAATGGAACAGCTTATTAATTGAGAAAGGTTCCAGTTGTTTCATATTTCAGTTCAAGCCAATGTACTTCACGTTCATTTTCGTCTCGTGAATCACATTAATTCTGACAAGGTTTGGCCAATCTTGCAACCTGCGTAAAACAGAACTAGACAAAAAACATCTGCAAAAGGCTCATGTGGATGACCTCAGTTGTTGAAGAAGGGGGTTAAAGGTACATGTATACATCTCGTTCCTAATAATTTTGTAAGTATCTTTACTCTTCTGATTGTGCTCAATTTCTCACGTTATTAAATGTATTTATTGCATTTTAATCAATTTATCCATTAATCCATGTTGCCCAGGAACATGTTTTTTTATTTGCTTCAGTTAGATTATATTGTTTGTTGTTTTAATATGCTAAGGAATAGAGGAGTTTAGTAAAGTAACACAATTACACTTCTACTTTGCCTATATTTACATGGTTATATACAGAAGCATTACCACGGTGATTAACAGGTGGCTCACTCCAGATATCAGACATGGAGCCATGCTCTTATCGGGGAAGTTTTGGACCAGAGCCATACCTTCCCAGATGTCTTCCCTCCCTTCCAGAGGCTAAAGTACACAATGATGGAGATGAGGAACGGGCAGGCATTTCTTTTACATAAATAATGTCAAGGAGATTAAAAAGATACATTAATAAATCAGCTTTCTAATAGTTTTCAATGTATCTTTCCTTTTCTGAATGAGATCGATTGCCCACATATTTTTAATGTATTTATAGAATTTTGTAAGTGAATTAATTTATATATCACATAAAATCTCAGTTTCCTCGAACATTTATGAAGGTTATTGTGGATTTACTCAACATCACACCATGTCGTAGGTGTTCAGATTTGTCATTTTCACTCCTTTTGTTTTCGGTTATGTGAAACGTTTTATGCGCACAGGAATGGAAACCATGTTGACACAATTACAACCAATTCCAAAATCCTGAGGCGACTACCTGGAATCCTTAAATGCGTAAAATCTGTGGAAACTGTTTGACCGAAAATACGGACCGATAAAATATAACTGAACAACCAACGTACTACTAATAATAAGAACAACAATATTTGTTACAATAATTATGGTAATAATAATAATATGTTTGCCTTGATTTTTGCCGATTACTCTTTTTTTCCACATATTAAATACACTATGGTACTCCATGGTAATGCATGTTTTGGCGAAATATTCAGTTGAATCAATAGCTTTATTGGATATATTTTAATTACAGAAATGTAGTATACAAATAAGTTTTATCGTAATTTTTTTCTAATTACAAATCTTTTTTTTAAATCGCTGTTTTTGTTTTGTAACTATATTTCAGCAACATTTCACTGGACAAGCAGCCTAATCCTTGATTTTAAAGAAGTGCTTCTAGTGTAAAATAAAGTGAACATTTGGAACTCGGAATATTTTGCATATGGAGGTAACAATAATCAACATTATTAACCGATTTTCGGTGGTTATGCGTTGAGCTTGTTGCGCGCCAGGTTTAATTCATTACCATGGACAGCTCTGCGTGTGATAAAGTAAATAAGGTCTAAGAATGAAAGCAAGTTGCGATAGTAAACTATAAGTATCTATATAAGCATCGATGACAGCTTAACGGTTAGCCAACAAACAACACATAGATGCTGCGCAGTATGACGTTAAAAAAACATCGCAAATTAATATCTCTACAAGTCAAACAAACCATCTGTCTTTCGGAATTAATACTTACCGCCTCCGTTTTGGTAGCAAATATATGGGAATCTCCAGACATTTCCAAGGTCCACTGCAAAGCCAATGACAGATAAGAGAAAATCTATCTTTTTGCTCCATTTGTCTCTGGATTCCGTCTGAGTGACGACAGGTGCAGGAGTGGTGTTGTAACCGGGGTTAGAGGGGCCTTGGGCGGCGAGGCTCCCCGCGGGAGCCGATTGGTCTTGGTGGGACATGGTTGGCTCACTATTAAAAAGTGAGTCCCCCGTCGATGGAAAGTGAGTGAGTTTGAAGAAATTGACGGGGTGGTGGTTTGGAGGTGGAAAGTATTTTCTTATTATGGGCGATGACAGGTCGAGTAGGAGGAGAAACAGTATCGGCCACTTCTTAACGAGCCTGTCAGAACAAAGTAGATCAACCTCTCACTCTGCAAGCATCAACTACAGTAGGCGACGCTGCGAACTGACCGATGCTACAAGCGAACAGTCGTGATTTTTCGTGAATCTTATCGTTTCTCCGTTTAAAATGGCTTTCCTGATCACAGAGATTGTGCCTTATTGGAGTTGACTGAAGTTCGATGGCATCCAAAAGGCTAGAGCTAAGCGCCATTGCGCACTTTATAGGTAGATGGTCAAATGTGTTTATATGTAGCAAATCACAAATGCAGGACCAAAAGTCTGGCTTGGATTGAAACAAACATCTTTTGACTTGCTACTCAACTGTTTGTTTTTTAATGCAAATACAAATAGGCAAGTTTGGTCTTAGGCAAACTCTGTTTGTTATGAAAATAGTTAGTAATTAACGAATACATTAATGTATTCAATAATAAGCAATGTACTGAATATACATCGACAGATTGCGTTTACAGTTTCAAAATTGACAGTTTTAAACACCACCATATCCATAAAAGACATGTTTTGTATGAACGGGGGAAGTCATGTTTCAAAAAGGTATGCAGAAGTAGCCTATGCAAACGGTTTTTATGAAAAACTTGAATGCACCAAATACTTACAAGGCGGTTGCTGCGAAACTACTTGGATGTGATAAACGTTACTGTACGTTCACGTAACGGTGTGAGCTGTATGTGTTCACTGTACGAAGTTTATGCAGTGTCTTCCAACGTTCCGTTGGAAAACGTCCTGATATCCTCATTTAAATCCATATCCATATTTAATTTAAATCTATTTTAACTGCTGATCAAGTGGCAAAGGTCGCACAATTTGATACGGAGGAAAACAGCCTAAATGACTAGTGCCTCTGTGGCTCCGCTGCAAACCAAGCCAAAAATGCATCTATTTTTAAGAAATATCCCATGATTTCACTCCCCTCCTGACTTGTTCAACAGAAGTTGCAAGAGGTAAAGACCCAAAGACACTGAGTGCCATTTTCATAATTGGTTATTGGGTCCACTTTTGACCACTGTATACATTTTAAAACAATGGAATAAATGTAATAAGAATCAAATTTCAGGAAGAGAAATCAAGAGAAATCAAGCATGAATTTGTGAATTCTCAAAAGGCATCTCACTGGCATCCCAAAATTCAGGGGTGTCCTGTAAACCTTCGAGGCTCAGCAGGTGCTGGAGGGGGAAGCATAGAGTGGGGGAGTCTGATGATGAAACGTCGTCTTCAATCCCACAAACCGCAGAGAAAACTAAAAAATGAAACACACTCAGAAAAGTGGGGTCCAAAAGTCTGAGAATCTGGGCCTTTTTTCATATAATCATGAAAATAAACAGAATGTCTTAGGATTTTGACGAAAAAACAAAAACAACGTACTGCACAATCCACAATCACCTGACCTCGACCCCATTGCATATTTATGGGGGCACTTGAAGACTGACAAAAGCCAAGCATTCAGTAACATCACAAGATCTTTGGAACATTGTCTAATAATGCTGGAACAACATGGATCATGTAATTAAAATGTTTGTATTACATTAGAAAAGAATGCAAAATAGAAGCATTTTCACTGGTGTTCTCAGACCTTTGGCCCCGACTGTACTGTACCTTCAGAAGCCTGTTGTTTGTTGTCGTGGGTGCAGTACTGTAACAGAGAGGAGCTGAGCTCTGTCATGGTCACGATGACAAGCCTCTTGCTCCCGTCCTACTTAGGACACTTTTTCAGTCCATACAACACTCCTATGGAAAAATGGTCTGCATTTATATAGCGCCTTTATCCAAAGCGCTGTAGAATTGATGTTTCTCATTCACCCATTCACACACACACGCATTCACTCGCACACCGATGGCAGTTGGCTGCCAGGCAAGGCACCAACCAGCTCGTCAGGAGCATTTGGCGGTTAGGTGTCTTGCTCAGGGACACTTCGACTTACCCAGGGTAGAATCAAACCGGCAACCCTCTGACTAGACGACTGCTCTTGCCACCTGAGCCAATGTCACCCCACAAGGATTGTAATGGAGGTTTGGGACTGGGGATTGTGCAATGGAACCTGGTTGAGATGTTTTTTTAATGTGATGTGGAAATTAAAGCATAATTAAAAAATTAAATTAACATGTAACAGGAACTGATTCTTGTTTTCAAGAAATTCTGTGTACGCACGTGGTAGAGGCCATTTTTTAAACTCTGTGAACTCGGTGCCAGTCCTGTTTCTGTTGTCGAAGTTTGAGAGACGTTTTGAGAGCCCTTGGCTTCCAGAACCCTGAGTAATGCTATTTGTGAGAGGGGAGCAGAGAATAGCAATACTCAGGTCTAATTGTACTCATTAGGAAATTAAATAAAATGAGTTGGTAATTGAATCCCCCCGTTTTAGCACAGACTGGCCGAAAGTCTCTAGCTGGACACACAGGAACTGCAGAAATCCAACAGGTCGACGGGCAGAGAGCGGAGGAAACCGGATTATGGATGAAAGTGGATATGACAACAGAGTGACGAAGGCCATCCAGGGCAGACGTGAGCTTGTCACTTCAGAGCTGAGTGACACTCCCTTAAATCTGACATCCTGTGGGACACTGCCTGAAATCCAACAGTCACTGGCTGCCACAGCGCAGGGCACGGAATAATGTCACCCCCACGAGCCAATCTGGAGAGTTCAGTTCAGCCACACTTACTGAAATACATTTCATTTCAAGACATACTATTGGAGTGTGCGAAGGGATTACATTTATCTCACATGCTTGCCCTGAGGTTGGTGATGAAACTTCTTTTTTAACTGAGGAAGAGAGCTCCGTGGCTGAATTCACGGAGATGGAGTGAACCTGTGATTTCGACCTGTTCCTGCTTGACCAAGGACAGCTGAGGACACAGTATACGATGATGACACTGGTGATGTAGACCAATGAGATGACAGTGTATCGATGGTGGTGGGGACAGTAATTGTGATCGTGACAGTGATCGACGGTTGATATGATGATACCTTGATGATGATGATGATGATGATGAGGTGTGATGATGATGTTAACCACTACTCATGCTATATTTGTGCAGTGGAGGGTATTCCCCTGACAGCAGAGGTATTGTCCATGGGTTGCTTTTATGCTGTGATTCCTGTGTATATGTATGGGTTATGCATGCTGGTACATTTCATACATTTGGCACACAGAATTTCCCTCGAGGGGACAATAGCCGGAAAAGGTGAACGTCGAAGCAGCGGGACTCCAAACCACAGCCGGGGTTCGAACCGAAATCAGCGACAGGTGAGTGGCTCGGCCAGTGAAGCGGGAACGAAACTGCTTCTGGCTGGTGTCGGGGGCCCTCAAGGCCAGGCGGAGATCGGGTCCGTGCCACGCGGTACCGGCAACTCTCCCAGTGCAGTTCACGCTGCGGAGATCTGCGGTCTTGTCGATCTGCGGCGGAGACCGCAGGCAAAAGAACATCGGACTGACAGACCTCCGTCAGGTGAACAGAAGTCCCATTAGACCCTGTCGAGTCCGATCACACTCCACTGTGAGCAGCAGGGCCTCGGCCAGCAGCCACAGGCCCTTCCCTGTCAAATCAAAATGGCCGTATACATTTTTGCAAAAATAAATATTTTGTATTGCTTTCTGTTGCTGTCCGTTTATTTAAACGTTAAGGTCCTGGATTTAGCTTGAGATATCTGTGCTTTTTGTGGTGTTTTTATGTATGTTTGACCTTTGTTGGAGGCCTCTGCATTGAGTAAAATCATGATTTGACTAATTTGTTTTCATGCAGGTTGACTGGCTTTTTTTCAGATATGGGGCGCAGAAGGTTCAGGAAGGAGTTGTTTTTGTTTAGCATTGTGTGGCTTCTCTCAAAGCCTCTCTTTCTATCTTCTATCTTTCCATTTTACAGCATCAGAACCCCGTATGACGAAGTAGTACACACAAAGACTGTCGTATCCATTGAATGGTGTGATGAATGGTCTCTGGTCAGGTCTTGGACAGCAAGGCCATTAACACCCATGAGTTGGAGAGGTGAAGAGTTCACCGTGGGCTCTGAGAGAGAGAGAGAGGCGAGCTGAGAGGCAGCGTATCTGGTCTGCCGTCAATGAGCAACCAGATGACTGTGATGAGCCCGCTGGCGGAAATCCTAGAATGGCAACAAGTGAAGGTGAGACTATTTCTGGACGGGCATCTCCTGGGACGACTGAATTATTCATGGCGAACATATGGACCGGCCAAAAAAATAAATAAATAAAATATTCCGAGAGCTGTTTCTGGGGGAATGTGTCCCATTTCTTTCGGTTCCATATGACTTTGAAAGTGTCACTGTAAACTCACATTCTCTGATGATGTGGTTTCCAATGCATTAAGTCTTGAATATCAGCAATGATTTTAGTACATTAATTCACACCTTGGCTATATCCGAATCGGCTGAATTGCCAACTGTTGATACAGGTGTTATACAGCTTTAATGAGGTTAATATACATGGGCAACATGGCTCAGGCAGTAAGAGCAATCGTCTGTTAATCGGAGCGTTGCCGGTTCGATTCCCCCGTCCGGGCTGTGACGAAGTGTCCCTGAGCAAGACACTTAACCCCCAAATGCTCCTGACGAGCTTTGGATAAAGGCACTATATAAATGCCAACCATTTACCATTTAACCATTTAATAAACTGAAATAAGGAAAATAACTAAATAAGGCAGGGGTGCTCAACACCAGTCCTGGAGGGCCGTTCTGCGTACTGGTTTTTGTTCCAACCAGTAATTTTTTTGTTTTCTGACCACTCTAAAGAACATTGGTTCACTCCTGCACTGGATCACAGTGAAGTCTTTAGACACGCCTGCAGTCTCTGACTGTAGCTGCTGCTGATACAAATGACCAAGACGCAGTGTGACCGAGCCAATTAAATAATTAAGAGCAGTTGCCACAAAATCCTGAAATGGTTTGGCACTTGCTGTGCACCCCTGAAATAAGGTCGAGCCAATAGCTTTTTACAGCCACAGGCAAAGCACTCCAAATAGACATCGAAATTATTTTAGATGCTGATAAAATTTTAAATGCACCTGCAGATCCCTTACAATTTTCACCAAAACCTATCACTGACCAAAACTTTCAATAAAATGTTCTGAATTGGTGAGTAAATTTCAGTAAATGGCATCTTGAACAATTATGACACCAAGGACTGTTCACTTTACACCGTTCCCACGGCGAATAATGCGTTTAAGGTTAACTGTACAGTAACTCCCTTTAAAAAAAAAGGAATTTTTTAAGTGAGGTTCTACTGTACTTAAAGCAAAAACACAGGAAGGCATTTGATTCCCATATTTTCATAAAATCACACTCACATTGACACTCGGAATGACACGCAGAGCAGTTTCAAAATAACTGAAATAACGGACGGTTTTGGTTAAACTAGCGGACGCATCCTCACACCAAACGGCACTGAAAACAAACGTCATTCCTCAAAATCAGACCGGAACGGACTGACCTATCGCTGATTCGACACGCCGATATACTCTATACATTAACGCTTCCTGTTTGCGCATGATTCATTTGACATGTACATAGATAGGAAGGCTTAGCTGATTACCACATGTGAGCTGTCAGGAAGAGGAGATTGATAAAGAAAACCATACACAACACGATTTCACTTTTCGCTAATTTTCTAGAAAAAAAGAGAAGAAGAAGAAAGCCTCTATGCCAGAACTTCCTCTGAGTTTCACGGAGCCATAAATCACAAGGTGAACTCTGACTGGAGTCGGGTTTGTAATTTGCACCATCCACAGATTATCTAGCACAGAGATGGACAACGAGGGCCATGGCCTATCTGTTTCTGGTTTTCAACTTCAACTTCTGGCCTTAATTATATAATTAGCCCTAGAATTTAAAGCCATCTGACATTGTAGCTGCATCTCTTCATGAGCACGTTCAATAGCAGCTGAGGATTGTTCTTCTGTACCTTTATGAAATGTTTTATCGTGATCTAATTTGGTGGAAACGAAGACGTGCATACACACTGGTGCTCCAGGAATTGCCCACACTTGATTTAGTAGCTTTCCCTTGTGGACCGCAATCAATGCTAATAAGACAAACATGAGCATATGGCAACTCAGTAAGAGCAAAAGAGTGTGGTTGGCCATGTATACTGTATATTATAATGAATAGTTGCTTTGAAGCTCATTCTCAAATACATAACTTTTCCTTGTAAACACAATATAAATTTTAGGCTCCAACCACAAAAATACAATTCAAACAAGTGAAAGATATGATACTTATGATACTCCCTAAGGGAAACCCCACAGGATACCCTTCATATAAACCCCACACCAGCCTCACTTAGACTTTTAGTTTTTATAATAATAATTTGTTATTTAGATGACACTTGTATCCAAAGTGACTTTCAACTGATTAGTCTAAGCAGGGGACAATCCCCACTGGAGCAAGGGCCTTGCTCAAGCTGTGCAGATCTTATCGTGGCTACACCGGGGCTTGAACCTCCAACCTTCCAGGACCCAAATGTACAGAATAGATGTATATCTGTCAAAGGGGTTAACTTGTGGAATATTTGTGACTTTGAGGAATTAAAAATGTGTTGTACACTTTGCAAAAAATGTTTAAAAATATGGTGTTAAACAAATATAAAGCTGAGGTATTATTATTAAAGGGTAAATGGTTGGCATTTATATAGTGCCTTTATCCAAAGCGCTGTACAATTGATGCTACTCATTCACCTATTCTTACACGCACTCACACACCAACGGTGATTGGCTGCCCATGCAAGGCACTGTTTTGTGTATGAAACGTTTTGAGCTTTTGTTTCTGTTTCGTTTGGTTTTTGTGTAGCCTAAACCTAGTAGTGAAAGGGTTGAATATGTAAAAAGGGTAGGTATAATAAGCTAAGGCTTCAGCCTACACCTTTTCGGTCAATATCGTTTACTTGTTTGTGCATTCATTCTGGAATAATTGTTAATAAGAACCTAAATAAATTACTACTACTACTACTACTATTCTGCACAGCAGCTGGGAAGGAAGCCGTACTGGATTTTGTGAAAGTAGACACTGTAGTTCTGGCCAGTTTCTAGCTGATCCAGTACTGGTTCTCTTCCCCTGCTCTGCATGCACAGGTAGGATCGAAACATGAAGGAAGAAGAAGACTCCCTCAGGCAAACGCTGAAATAAAACGTCGCGGCTGGCTGGAGTCGATTCAGAGCACTTTCCACACCTGGCCGCTGTCGGCTGTGTGGTGTCAAAAGGAACACGCTGCCACTCACTCGATAACACGAGCTGCGGCTCGCAGTGGAGTCGTGTAAAGTGTAAAGTGCGGTTCTGAAAACATCTGAAACAAGAGCAACCTCTTCAAGATCTATTACTCACTGAGCAGAATGGTGGTGCAGAGTGGTGCATAGGCACTGGGCAGGACCCCCTCAAGCACTGTCATCCACGATCATCTCCCCTTCTTCTGCCTGCTCATCCACCTGACAGGTCCGAGCCCGGGGCGGCTTCACTCCCCCCCACTACCCCCCAAACCCCTGGGGGGGGGGGGAGGGGGGCAAACTCTCCAATCAACTGCACCAGTGATACCGTGCTACAGAAACAAAAATCTCTGACCTTTGACCCACAGCCCGTTGACCAATTGTCCAACCAGTGTGCACGGTTTAAATTGTCCGCACTGTCCTGTTTTAATGAGCAAAATGCACTTTTGTCCTGACAAAGACCCACTGTGGGTTGAAATGTTGAATTCTGGGTGGAGTTATTCTGGAAGCAATAATCCTGGGGTGTAGACTGTAAGCCCATGTTCATGCATGTTTGCGCACAGCCATAGACACAGACATACAGTATTGGCACAACCGCGTGACAAAAACCAACAGTAAATCCCACTAACTGGCAAACAATCAATTATCATGCTGCTGTTAAAACGTCAGGTGAAAATTATTCTTCAAATTCTCCTCTTCAATCAATTTTTATTTGTATAGTGCTTTTTACAAAGGGCCTTTGTCACAAAGCAGCTTTACAGAGAAACCGGTCCCCAAGAGTACGCAGAGGGCAGTGGCAAGGAAAAACTCCCTGGAAACAGGAAGAAACCTTGAGCAGAACCTGACTTGGTAGGGGAACCCATCTGCCGCTGGTTTGTAGAAAGAAAGCAGATTAATAAAAGCACATAAATGTCTAATTAAATAGTCGAAGCAGAGATGAGGTAGAGGGACGGCTATGGGTGGCACTGTCAGGCAAGGGCACAGGCTTGGTGCTGCAGCTGAATCAGCAGTGGCAGAGGGAGTTGTACGGCTGGTCTTGGGCTGGAGCTCCGGAACCACTGAGCTCCTCGTATGGTTGTACATCAGTCCCTTTTAGTGACATTGACATTACAGACTAAAAGCTAGACTTTATGGAAACATGCTAAGCATTAATGTAGATTAATGGGAGTTTTACCACAAAACGTCAGCCTCCTGCACACACTCTCTGATAACATTTTTTGGTCACCTGAGAGATCTTTCCTTTTTCCTTTCCATCCACTTTCCCCATCTCTTTCTCTCACTGCCCCCTAGTGGTGTAGTCATGTCACAGGCGCTAGTGATATCCTGCTTTCTGTGTCCTATTGGTTGATGAACACAAGTCAACGGATTTAATGCTGTTGTAGGGCATATTTTATTTTGTTGCCATTTTATACATTGACCTCCATTAACAACAAGGCCCGGGGGACCCCCCCACTGTCACAGGACCGTTACAACCGTTACAGACACGTTACATCTCCCTATGATTAATGTCAACTAGGCCCGGGACCCCCCATTGTCACAGACTCTTATCCCGCCCCCCATAGACTTTATATTTTATATTTTGCACTTTAATAATACTTCACATACCCCGCTTCAGCATCATGATGGATTGTAAATATTTATTTTTATTTTTATTTTTATTTCATGCATTAGGTAGAGGAATACACCCTGGGCAGGTTGCCAAGGCATCACAGGACCCACACATATAAACACATCAGTCCCTGATACATATGTCTTTGGGCTGTGGGAGGAAACCTTTTTTCATAAATATAATTTCTAAAATAAGATCCAGGACTCAACTCAAAGGGGCAGTACCTGCAAATTCCCACCATTTAAATGTTCTGGAGATCTCCTGTTCTTCTGTTAGCTCTGCCTTTTCTGATCAACTAAATATTGCAGTTGTCCCGATCCATTGTATTTAACCGTGTCTGTGACTATCTCATAACCTACATTTAATCGCAATATTTGTAATACTAACATTCATTCCCCACTCATGATTGCTGTTCAGTGTAGCTGTATCTTTGATGCCTTTAAAGAGCATCACCATCCAGGCAATCCAGCAAGTCTCATGCCACTATGCCTCTCCATAAACTCTAATCTGGTTCCGTTCCCACAATCCTCTAGTTCAGTTCATCAATTAGAGCAGTTGATTACCGTTAAGTGCAGAGTAACAACAAAAACCCAGCAGATCCTGTAGCTCTCCAGGACCAGGGTTGGAGACCACTGCTCTAGTTTAAAGAAAGCTTCCCTCCATTTCAGGAGTGCACAGCAAGGGCCGATACGCTACAGGATTTTGCCAAATTCTGCGATATAAATTAATTCGCTAAATAAATATATTGATCAGACATTTGTATTTTCACCAGCTACAGCTGCAGACTGCAAGTGTGTCCTAAAGATTGTACTGTGTTCAAGTACAGGGGTGAACCAACATCATTTCTAGAAAAAGTCAGAAAAAGTAAATTAAGGTAATTGGTTGAAAAAAAAAAAAAACCCAGCTCGCAGACCGAACCTCCAGGATCGGAGTTGTGCGCCCCTGCTCTATTTGTTTAGCCCAGGGGTCGGCAACCCTGGTCCTGGAGAGCCGCAGGGTGTGCTGGCTTTCGTCTCCACCTTAAAATAAGCAACCGATTCAGCCCCAAGAAACCAGGTGAGGTGTGTAATCAACGGCTTTCATTGATCAATTAATGCCAAGCAACAACGAAAGCCAGCACACCCTGCGGCTCTCCAGGACCAGGGTTGCCAACCCCTGGTTTAGCCTTTTATCAAGTTTAGTCTTTTTTTACACATGACTGTACAGACCAATGGGGTTAACTTGGACTGTCCTGGAGAGGTGCAGGGTGTGCTGGCTTTCGTTGTTACTCTGCACTGAATTGATCAATTTCAGCAGTTGATTTCTCAGTTAACTCACCTCACCTGGTTTCTTGGGTCTGAATCAGTTGCTGAAATGAAAGAGATATGCAGCTCGCCAGCACCAGGAGATGCAGTATGTCATATAATATCAGCCGGTTACAGAGATTAGTTTTTCAAGCTTGGAGTGAATGCAATGAACTGCAGTGAGACTATTTTGAGGGAATACTTGTATTCGGCCTTTTACGCTTCTCCAGAGGCAATAGCAGTCAAAAGGCCTAATGATGGGTAAGCAAACAGTGCCACCTATTGATGAAAGATATTCTGCAAGGATTATTTATTTAAGCACTGATCTGCAGCAGAATCATTTTACTAAACATTCTGTGGATTAATAACAAATACAAAAATTATCAAAAACTTTTAATTTCACAAGATCACTAGGAACGGCACTTCAAACTCAAATTGACTGGTAGATATACAAGTATACATTTTAGGTATGAAATGATCGAGGCTAAATCGAGAGAGGATCGAGGGAGCGTCCAGCCGAATTGCGTGATTTAGCATACAATAGTAGCATGACAGTGCATGCCAAAAACAACTACTTTTGCTGGGGTTCTGTTGTTTAACTGTTCAGTTTTCATTTTGGCCACAAGATGGCGGAATATACCTGTGCCAAATGTGATCAGCTCTGGGTTCAGCTAAAAGTATGAAATGATTGTCATTTCTATTTCCTTACAGATAGCTATCAGGATAGCAAGGCTATAATTATTCCGTAAAGTGAGAACTAAATGTGGGTGTTAATGTTTTCCAAGGCCAGTTAAATTATAATATTGGATTTCACAGCAATATCATCTGACATTAATAAAAATATACATGCTGAATTAACTTGAAACAAATGTCACTACTATTAAGAATATTTTCTTGAAGTGTCATGTCTTGTTTTTGGTTTCATAACTTTTGAGTTGATCTTAAACAAATTCTGTTTCCTGGTTTTAATAGCAGAATGCCACCATACTGTTTAAAACTACAGACTATAAATGGCTTTAAAATACGTGTAGATATTCCTATGTCCCATGTAATGCTGTTCCTTAAAAAAGGCTGTCTGACAAAATACTCTGTTTGCAACCAATACAGTACTCTAAATTACATTTCTCCTAAAGCGGTTCTGCTTAATACACTTGTTTGCTCTGACCATTTTAACACCCAGTGATGGTAAGAGGACTCCAAAATCCGCATCTACTGGTTCTGCCCAATTAGCTAAACTAATAGGCCTCAGATGGTTGCTTAGCAACACATCTTCTTGGTGAGGAAATGGTTTTGAGTGTTTACGACCAAATTTCCTCTAGACCGAGCTCAGCATGTGATTGTGGTAGGATAGGAATAAGGACTAAGGTGAATCCAGCAAAACCTACACCAGTATTTTTTCTTTTACTCCACAATATCCGATATTTGTAACATAATACATTACCCTTTGATGTATGAAATGTGTAGAGCCTACTTTTTTACGGACTTTTGTTTACATTAGATATTGAGTTTGCAACCAAAAAAATCATGTTTTGTTTTTCATCTTAGCTAGCCTACCTGTTGCCCCGCGTATTTTGTACAGTAGGCCAGTACACTTCGACTGATCATGCTATGCACGCGCTTCAATTCATTTGAAGAATACGATAGACAATGTAGGGTACATATGCTACAGATTAGGAACATAAGATATAATTATATTCATTGCTGTTTGACATGCCACTTTGAATGAAATGCCAAACCCCGGTGAACTGTAGTAGTAGTCGTTAAAAGCACGGATCATAAAATCTTTCTTATTTATTTATATTTTTTCTTCTTTTGGATAGATAAACTATTTATTTCAAGGTTACAACAGGAGCGAAAATACATTATGTATACGGACGATTTTGAGGATAGGTTATCCAATACCACGTGCCATAGCATATTTATCTATGTGCGGTGTCCATAGATTTTTACTCAATTACTCAATTGAAGACGGGTCATAGTTATTGAATGTAAAAGGGAAAAAAAGAGAAAAGATATGTATATGTGTACATGCATGTGTTGTTTCTTATGATCCGTAGGAAAAACTGCAAGGTATACACGTTAAACGAGTTCTTCATATGTTTAATTTGCAGCACAGGGAGAACACGGTGGCGCTTTAAAGGGCGTATTGAATGGGGAATGAGCGGTGAGCACCGTGCGCCACGGTATCAGCAGAACAGTAGCGACTACAGTATCTTCAGCCTGTGGTAGCCGTGAGGAGCTGTACTCGGATCCAGAATCCATGGCAACCGCAATGGCAGGTGAGAGGAAAATAATATCCCCCCCTTTTTTTTACAAAATAGTCTTTAGAAAATGCATACGTGTGAAAGTGGAAATTCGGTAAAAACGTTATCTAATAACACAGCGATATGTTGTTGTTTTTGTTATGTTTTAGAAACAGAGATACGTCAGAAACTGCTGCGCACCGTCAAGAAGGAGGTGGGTGCTTTTCCGCCTGAACAATAATGTCCGAAAACAAATAGCCTATGGAACTAACATTAGCTGGTTGGCTTATAAACCTAGCTAATCTACGATACACGATAGCCTACCTCCGACATGCTGGAGAAGGCGTGTCACGTTTCGTTTGATTGATTTGGCCTTCATATTTCTTTATGCAGTCAGTATCTGGTTATTAGCTATGTATACTAGATGCATAAATGATGAGTTGTCGTCTGTCCTCATGCAGGGGACAGTCATAGCTCGTCTTTATTAGTGAGAGATTCTGTGCCTACGTGTGTTCTTTGACGTTGCTGTTTGGGCAACAAGAAACAAGGCGCTCATCAAAACAATATTTTTGATGAAGATGTCCTTTGCGAATGCAATAGCATACCGATTTCTGGCGAATAACCTGCGTCTGATATAGGATGAAAGAGGATGAAAAAATCGTAGCCTAGATTATAGCCTTCATAAAATGCGATGTATCCAGTGTATGCCATTTAAAAAAATAAAAAGGCTTGTTTGCATTTATCTAATTTAATATTTACGTGGATTCAATGAACAGGAGGAATTGATGCTTTATTTTCAGTTTGGGCGACCATGGTGGCGCACGCGATTCTGTTGCACCTCCCAGTTGTAGTTGTTAACGTACGGGAGAATTAATTAAAAATGTCTGATTAAAAAATGGCATAGCTGTGATTAGTGGCAAAAGGGGTTGGGCACTGACGAATATGGTTAACAAATCCAGGCAAACGTTGGACTACCACACTCTGAGATGTTGTGTAGAAGCCTCCTGTAGTCTGTTTGATTGCCAGATGGATAACACTTCGTGTAACCATCTGCATTTGTTTTCTGAAAGATGTCGGTAATGTGTCGTTTTATTTTGACAGTTGTGGCGACAATTCTGAAATATAGTCCCGCTTGTGATTAGTTGCAGAAATATCTATTGCCTCGGACGATATTTTATCGTCACTTGAGCCACAGCTGTTGTGTTTGACGAATTCCCCCTTGGGCATGTAGAATCCGTGAAAGGCTTTTGTTTTCTGCCCCCAACTGCTGAAAAGTCAATGCACCTGCTCGCAGGCTGTACATACAAGATCATGCTGTAACGTGGTCCTTTCTGGCTCGTATTTTATTGTTGCTAATGACGTTAATCACATCCTTCTATTTCCTGCTGTTTTTTTGTGTTTATTTAACCAATCATTGTACTATTACATCTCCTACGACGGGGATGGGATGGCAGCTGAGCCGTGCCTCAGTTCTGGGGGGGGGGTTGGGGCTCTTAGAAAATGGGTTGCAAGCTCCATATTCCAAGATTCCTACCGCACAGCTCACATTTCTCAATCTCTTAATGAGGTGTTGGACTGGTAAAAGGTGCCACAGTCACTGCAGGTTTGCATTTAACAATACTATGATGCGCTTCAGTTGCTCTCCAGCATTTCCACTAGGGTAACTGCTAATTTAGGCCACTGGCTGGAACAGAAGTCAATATATAAAAAAATATATAAGAAGAACCCCCCAAGAGTTGCTCTTTTCTTTTTAAGCCGTGTTATCGTGTGATTCGACCATACAATTTTGTGATGGCATTGTGAGGATGGATGGAGAACCACTAAGGCTTATTTAATCAAAAAGAACAGGATAAAAAAAAGATATAATGAACCCAATGCCATTGTCTGTTTTCCATGCAGTGTTCAATAAAATGTTTGAGCCCATAATTGACCAGAAACGGGCTCCTGGATGTATTTGTGCAGGTCTGTTGAAGGCAGCCGTGCTCCTGGTATCACGGGGGCCCGCGGTTAAGCAAGGCTGCATCACATTAAAATCACTCCGCAGACGGAAAACATCAGCATTTGCCTCAGGAATACAAACGTACGATGTCACCCAGGAGGCCGAGAAAGGCCCGTTTATAATCAATAAGGGCAACGTTCACCTAACAAACCACAAATTGTTTTTTTGGCAGAAGATGCTCTCGTAGAACCAAGAACCAGAAACCGGCGAGGTCATTAAGAAGAAGCCAGTGCACAGCTGCCAAGCAGCTGGACGTAGTCCTCGCTCTTTCTGGCGCTTGTTTCCACTTCCACCGTGAGCCCTCGCTCAAGGCTACCGTCTCCGCAGATCGCCAATCCTCCTTTTTGGGTTTTTTTTTTTTTGCGTCCGTGCTGTGCTGAGGCGTGATCGGGATCCCCTGTTGTCAACACGGCCCTTGAGATCTTGTCACGTTAATGTGGTGATTGTCATCAGGAAGGCCCATCGCCGAAGAGCCTTTTTCCACAAGACGCCATTGTGCCCCTTTAACCGCGAACCCTCTCAGTAGTGCCCGGAACATCGTGTACCAACCGCTGACCGAGACCACAGACACTTTTAAGACCTCCTGGCTCTGCTGAGGGCTAACAGGCTCGTTTAGCTAATATTCAAAAGACACTTTTACCATTTGGAAACGGCGTAGATGTATCTGTGGTAACCACAGATATACATTAGGCAAATACGGGTGGTGTGTGTGTGTGTGTGTGTGTGTGTGTGTGGGGGTGTGAGTGTGATATTTGGTAAGCTCAAATTGTACCTGATTCAGTCTGATAAACTGTGGTTACTCTAGTTTTTCTCCAGTGAGTCAGGGTACTAAATGGGTTTTTTTTCAAAGACCACATTTAGAAATGTGTTTGCGGTATGATGTCTTATGGTGACACGATGTACCATCTGTAATGCATAAGGTACATCTAATTGAAAGATTTTTAATTGGCTCGGCTAAAGTGCACGGCTCACCCTCGTGCCATTTCTCCAGCTACGCAATCACACTCATTTGAATATAATGAATTCCTCCTCGTTTTCTCTGGATAATAATTATTGTTATAATTCAGAGGATTAAATAACCTTCCCGCCTTCCAGCAGCCTTCATAATTAGGGAACCAATATATTCTCAGGCGTCACAAACGTATATGTCTCAGTCTAGCTTGGCTTCAGTGCCCGATATGGCCACTCCGTCACTGGCTTGCCTGCCTCCTCTGCATGCTGGTCGGACGCTTGTTGAAAACTCGCCTTGAACAAGCGGTGAATTTGTTCCCTGTGCCCAACTGTGGCACGTCACTTGATTAAAAGACTGTGCGGTTCTCTTTAGGGTCCGAGGTGTGTATGCAAATGCAGTGCAGTGCAACCGCCTGTGAATATTCCTGAACAAATACATTGCTACTGTGCTAGTACAGCCTATGTCAAGGGGGTGAGATGGATGGGGAACCTATATATCCCCCCCCCTGCCCTTGGGTCTTCAAGGCTGACTTTGTTTTTTTTTTACTTAGACCTATTTTTCCACACACTAATCCCACCACACCGATCGGTAATGATAAAATGTTTTTCCCTTTATTCATGGAGCTCTGGTCAAGCTGAGACCCACTGCACTCCACAGCTCCTGTGCAGACTAATGGGGCCATGCAACCCTTCGCGTGCCTTCTAAATCTGGCTTTCCACTAAATAAAAGCCCAATTAGAATATAGAAATGTGTTTAATAGATAACTGTGAGCAGTTATTGCTCCAAAGTTTAATAGTAATGTCAATTTCTGTACTGTTTTGCACAGCATAAACACGACCTTACTTGCACTGTGGCAGACTGTTCATGTGAACGGGGGGGGTCTGTTGGTAGAGTTGCTCACTAGTAGCCTCAACTGAAACGGCAAATACCTTTTAACGGACTGTTGGAAAATGACATAACTTAGGCCTAATGTCCCCTTCAGGCAACGCAGTTATTATTAATTTGCGGGCGGTCATTGTATGGGCATTTCACATCATGTCGTGTAGGCCCATTAGACTGTGTTGCAAACACAGTGGAGTGGAGTTTGAGGTGACCCAAGCTCCATAAAAAAACTAAAAAAAAACTTAGCAAAATGATTATCATTGTTGACCGGCATGGTGGAAACAGTTTTTAAAATGGGCCTGAGTTAAAAATAGCCCACGGTTATCCTTTAATACTCTTTGGTTTGCCATGACTCCTGCTTGGTTGAGCAGTGCTCACACCTGTATTTGCACAGGCAGACGGACACACTCATAAAGGCATAGGGAGCTGATAGGAGCGTGCAGGCCCACAGCTTGCTTTTCATTTACTTTGCTCTATCAATCAATGTTTTTTTTTTTTTTTTTTTTGCCTGCCTGCTTGTTCTGGATAAGGTTTCAGGCAACAAGTAGCTCCTAATGAATCATTTGACCGCACTGTTTTTTCATCTGTCACTGAAGTGGCTGGTTTCTGATCAATTCTGATCTCGTAAATATTGTCTGGTAAGATTTTTTTAAAAATTAATTCAAAGATAAAGTTTTTTGGTCTGTCACTTTTGAAGTAGAATAAATTGAGTTGCCCAAATTCTTCTGAACAGTTCAAAGGAAATGTGTCTATATTTGACTGGGGAACATGAACTGGGGAACTTATGAAATTATGTATGCATTTAATTTTTATTTATTTGTCTATTTAGAGCAGTACAGTTTAATTTTTTAATTAAAAAAAAAACAGGAACAGGCGTACTGCCTCTAGGGTTTAGGTTTAATAAGGTTTGAGGTTTACCGGCAAAGGCAAATTTCCAACCCCTGACTTGTGTGTGTGCACGTGTGAATATGTGTGTACTATGTCAGCCTGTCCGCTCTTGGAAGGCGTGAACCTAGAGCTTTTAAACAGAGTACATGTCATAATTCAGCCAGCTGACCGAAGACTTAGCTACATTAATAAGACCTGCGCTGAATGCCAGCGTGCAGAAGATTTTTGTCATTCAGGATTGTTTGAAAGAATACTCATTAGTATCGTCGAGTGATGTTTTAGCATCCATTTGTAACCTTGCTATTGATTTGTGAATCATTGTGTGAAGCTACATTAGAGCGGGAGAAGTCGTTAGTGATGGAAAGGGGGAACTGCGTGAATCTCATTTCAAGCTCCAGCGATCATGAATACATATCAAGAGTGGTTAAGAAACTGAACGCACTTCAAGGATAATTAGACGCCATTACGCAGAGACCCAGGAAATCCACGAATAGCCTAGTCTTTCCTCCTCCATCTCATAACTGACTCATGCTGCTGTAGCAATGGGGCCTCCTGTGACTTTTGCATTAATCATGACGTCTGTGTAATAATATTAATGTCTAATGGCGTGGTCTTCGGAATACATAGCAGCGTTCCTCAGCCGAGGGAGGGGTATCAGGGCGGCCTGTAGCGTAGTGGTTAAGGTGCACGACTGGGACACACAAGGTCGGTGGTTCAATCCCCAGTGTCACCACAATAAGATCCACACAGCCGTTGAGGCCCTTGAGCAAGGCCCTTAACCCTGCATTGCTCCAGGGGAGGATTGTCTCCTGCTTAGTCTAATCAACTGTATGTTGCTCTGGATAAGTGTGTCTGCCAAATGCCATTAATGTAATGTGATGTAATCAGGAAGCAGGTTGGCTGGATAACTGCGCTGAGTAAACCCGGAACCCTCCGCAGACTGGAACACAAGGCTGATGTACAAACAGCTGTTCTGGGTTTTACTCTGTGAATTTATCTGGCTAACTCGGTAATCCTGCTTTGTGATACAACCCCCCCGAGCTGCTTAGTCGAAGGAGAAACACACAGATTCGCCTGTGATTTGTGATTCGGCGCCCCACTCCAGTTCCGGATCTCCTGGGAGGTCGGCTTCGCCCTTCAGTCGTTTTTTTAGTGGTGTGAACAGTCAAAATGGCACTTTTTCAGCTTCCCACAGCACGGGCCTGTATCACAAACCAGGGCCCTGTTTCATGAAGCAGGATTACCGAGTTAGCTGGATAACTGCGCTGAGTAAAACCCGGAGCAGCTGTTTTGACTTCAGTCCGTGTTCTCTAGTTGGGGGGGGGGTTCTGAGTAACCCTGCTTTGGCGAACACCCCCCAGGAGTTGGCTGGATCACTGCGCTGAGTAAAACCCGGAAGCCTCCCAAATCAAAACCCATGGCCTGAGAAAACATCTATTTTCTGGGTTTTACTGCAGTCATCCAGCTTCACGATACATGCCCCAGGTGCTTATGAAATGTTATACAGTACTTACAGCTTGCAGTGAAAACACTCCTTGGAATTTTGGAGGGGCATCTGTCATTAATTATGATATAACTTGACATCAGCCGTTTATCACTGTTGTTGATGTTGTTGCTGTTATGATGCCTTTTGCTTTCATTGATCTTCTCCTTATCACTTTAGAAATACAGACATAAAACTCAAGACAGTGTATTGAAAACTCACAAGATTTAGCAGGTTTGCCGGGGGAGTGGGAGCCGGTCCAGTACTTGGCATTAATTTGATTCATGAGCTCCTTATCCACTGACCCTGAACTCCCCGGAACTAGAGAGGAGTATTGAGGTGATGAGCCAGGCTCGACTCCTGGTGTTAGGCCTCCCTTGGCGACTAAAGGGCGAAATAATGAAGCTCTTTAGCGCTGCGGTGTCTGTGTTTCCGTGTGTTCAAAGGTCAAAGGTCAAATACCCATTCTCTCAGCTAAAAGTGGGCTAGTTAACCAATCCAGTAAGGAGGTGAGAATTTATTGGAATCACCAAAAACCAATACGTTTGGTTATTTTCCTAATGCAGCTTTAATTTCTGAGTTCCCGATCACACTCACAATGCTATACTGATCGCAACCTGACAGGGTGACCTTTAGCGTAGTGGCTAAGGTACATGACTGGGACCCGGAAGGTTGGCGGTTCAATGGTGTGCCGTAGCAGATCAGCACAGCCGTTGGGCCCTTGAGCAAGACCCCTAACCGCACATTGCTCCAGGGGGGATTGTCCCCTGCTTAGTCTAATCAACTGTACATCAGTTTTGATAAAAGCGTCAGTGTAGTAGTGATCAAGTGATAGCTAATATGAGGAAGCGTGAGGCACAATTTGTACTCTGTTGATGTTAGTGCACTAATTTATTACTCTAATGTCTCTTACGCTATTCAATTTCACACATAGCTAGCTAACTAATGACCTGTTTGAAAGGTGGTGTATTTCTTTAAACGTGGACTATGCCTGCTGAACACTGCGGTTCCCTCCAGACTAGCCATATCATTTGCCAGACACAGTTTCTGGTATGTACATGTACAACATTTTAACTGCTTGCAAATACTTATTATGGAAAATATAGCTTATGCTGGAAAACCATTGTCCCCTCCATGTTACAATCCTTGTTTGTATTCCGATATGGCTGCAGTAGTTTTTAGTGTTTGTGCTGTGTGTAGGCAGTGCAGGTGAAGCCATCAGTCAAGGTGTGTAGGTTTAAGTCCCTTGCCTGGGGAGGGGGGGTGGGGGGGGGAGTCACGGGAAAAGTGAATTACAGATCAGAGAGGAAAGTGAAAGCACCCTTACGTAACCAAACCTATTGTGGGATGTAGTGTCACTTTCGTTGTTGAGATTCATCTCACAGTGCCATTGCAGTACTGATGCTTTGGCCTTTTCAACACAAACAAGACAGCTATGCCCAGGTTTCACCAGAGCACTGGAAGTGGGCTTTTTTCCGTGTGGTACAAAACAGTGTGCTATCTATTATTGATGGCCTTCTATATAAAGCAATAGTGTGGCTATATTGTAAAGCTTATCGGGGCAACAAGAGATCTTTCACCAGAAAGTGATCTGTAGCTTTCATTTCTATGGTACATTTGTCTGCGTAGGTATTAAAATGAAAGTATTTTTGGGGGGGATGAAAGTCTACACGTACCCTGGACATGGTCTACGTTTTAGGTGGCTGCCCCAATCTCATGTCAATTTAATGGCAAAGACATTTGCCAATATTTCATTACATCCGTTACCAGGAATCATCCCTGTGTTTAATATGTCATCTTAGATAAATCCCATGAGACTTAAAGCTAGGGTAGGTGATCTTTGGGCGTGAGCAGAATCTGGGCGGAAGAAAGAAGAACGATTTGGAATGTATAAAAGCCCTACCTCCTCCTCTCCAGTCAGCCTCTCGCGTGCCGCAGTCTTCATAGGCGGGTAAGGCAGCCTCCTGGCTGAGAATTGCCCTCATTGGCTGTTAGCTCCCCGGAGCGATGAAAAACGGAAGTCCCTGAAAATCTGTCCTGGGACACTCACAGATATCAAATCTTTTTCCAAGGGCAGTTGGTTTATTGCTAGATGTTGTGTTGTGAAGAGAATTTCACCAAATATTACCACAAAAAAAAAAAAAAAACGGGTCTACCCCAGCTTCAGCTCCCGTTAGACCAGTGGTTCTTAACCTGGGTAGCTCGAACCCCAGGGGTTCGTTGAGACAGTCTCAGGGGTTCGGCAGGGGTCACAAAATATATACCTACGTTTTGAAGAAATCATATTTAATTTTTCCAATCACGAAGGGTTCGGTGAATGCGCCGATGAAGCTTGCAGGGTTCAGTACCTCCAATAAGGTTCAGAACCGCTGCGTTAGACCCCTTCGCGTGGCGAGCTCTCCTTCCGGTCGAGCGGCTCTGCGGTGGTGTCACGGACCGCTGCGCCTCCCCGGGAATGCGGAGTGAAGCGGCGGTCGAGCCCCGCTGTGTGAGCGTGGGAGCCGCGTTGCGTGACGGGGCTCAGAGTCCCTGTGACAACACGGCCGCTCGGATGCGCCAGCGACTCGGGAGGGGCGGGGCTGGCCGGAGGGGGAAACGCGCGGCGTCGCCCCCCCCGGGAAGCCTCCTCTCGGGCCGTGCGTCAGTGACCCCGCTGAGGGAGGTCAGGGGTCACAGCCGGAGGGGGGGTCACTGCACGGGGGGGGGGCCTCAGAGGCCGTCGCCACAAGCTGTGACTCATAATGGGAGGGGCCCCGGAAACCCTTTCTCCGCCAATGAAATGAGCTCCTCAGCTTCCCGTGGAGGTCTCCCTCTGCTGTTGCTTCTGTCGCTGGCCGTGTTCGGAGCATGAACTTTCAAACGCCTCATCTCTTCAGGCTGCACCTTTCCCCTCCCCACCTCACCGCCATGATTGGCCTTGTATATGCCATAGACTATAATGGCACTTGTAGTTATATAGAGATATTGTTGTGTTTTGTATTAGCTATTGTATTGTTGTACTCGGGGTATTCTAGCTGCCAACCGTGGTATGCTAGTTTGTAAGTTGATGTACTCTTCAAGGGTTTCCGATTGTATCTGTATGGTCACGCTAGGACTCGGAACCGTACTGTCCTCTCGGGTCCTCTTCACACTTGTTCCTGTGTTCAATCTGCACTTCATTGTACGACGGACAAGAGCATCTGCTAATTGCCTTGTGATGTAATGTAAAATGAACACTACCTACTGTCCCGCACCGTCGCTGCGGAGATTAACAAGAGAGGCCGCAGTAATGCCTGCAGACCGAGATAGTCATTTCTGAGCTGTTTTGGAATACATTTTAGCCTCCTACGTTTTCACCACGCATTTTGTGAAATCACAGACGGTGTCGTGTAACCCAGACGGCAAGCTCCTGGGCCTCTGCTGTCCTGTCTGCTTCGTGACGACGGGAGGCTCCAGGTTGGCAGTGGGCATCCGGCGCCATATCACAGCAGAACACACAGAACGCCGTCCAGACGGTGCCATCCCTGTCCGTACACCTTTCAGGAGTATTCCTGAGATGCCTCGGGATCGTTTCAGCTGCCATTGTAGGAAGCCCGTGCATGCCGCCGGCATTGGCTCAGGCGGTGAGAGCAGTCGTCTCATTGGCTCAGGCGGTAAGAGCGGTCGTCTCATTGGCTCAGGCGGTAAGAGCGGTCGTCTCATTGGCTCAGGCGGTGAGAGCAGTCGTCTCATTGGCTCAGGCGGTAAGAGCAGTCGTCTCATTGGCTCAGGCGGTAAGAGCAGTCGTCTCATTGGCTCAGGAGGTGAGAGCAGTCGTCTCATTGGCTCAGGCGGTAAGAGCAGTCGTCTCATTGGCTCAGGTGGTAAGAGCAGTCGTCTCATTGGCTCAGGTGGTAAGAGCGGTCGTCTCATTGGCTCCGCCGGTAAGAGCAGTCGTCTCATTGGCTCAGGTGGTAAGAGCAGTCGTCTCATTGGCTCAGGTGGTGAGAGCGGTCGTCTCATTGGCTCAGGCGGTGAGAGCAGTCGTCTCATTGGCTCAGGCGGTAAGAGCAGTCGTCTCATTGGCTCAGGCGGTAAGAGCAGTCGTCTCATTGGCTCAGGAGGTAAGAGCAGTCGTCTCATTGGCTCAGGCGGACGGTTGCCGGTTCGATCCCGCCCTGGGTGTGTTGAAGTGTCCCTGAGCAAGACGCCTAACCCCCAAATGCCCCTGACGAGCTGGTTGGTGCCTTGCATGGCAGCCAATCGCTGTTGGTGTGTGAGTGTGTGTATGAATGGGTGAATGAGAAGCGTCAATTGTCCAGCGCTTCGGATAAAGGCGCTATATAAATGCCAACCATTCACCATATGAGACAGATACACAGTGTAAACATACAGCACTGAGTATCTGCTGGGTGTAGACCTGGATCAAAAACGTAATTGTTCTGGATTCAAATGCTTTTCTGTGCTCTATTGATCTTGCCTGGTACTATTGAGCCAACCAAGAGGACCAGAAGGTTTTTGAGAGTGTTTCATGGGTTCCAAATTACATTACATTACATTACATTATTGGCATTTGGCAGACGCTCTTATCCAGAGCGACGTACAACAAAGTGCATACCCATAACCAGGGATAAGTTCGCTGAAAGACCCTAGAGGGAAGTACAATTTCAACTGCTACCTGTACAACAAAGATAAGGACAAGGGCCATTTATTTATTTATTTTATTTAAATTTATTTTTAGTTTTTTTGAACAAACAAACAAACAGAGCAAAACTATCCAAACACTGCTTACCTAGCCAACTAAAAATACCAAAGCAAGTCACAGAGACAACAATTAAGGTTCACAGGGAGGTAGGGAGGGATGGGGAGAGGTGCTGCTTGAAGAGGTGTGTCTTCAGCTTGCGCTTGAAGGTGGGGAGAGATTCTATAGTTCTGACCTCAACGGGGAGTTCGTTCCACCACCGTGGAGCCAGAACAGACAGTAGTCGTGAGCGTGAGGTGGAGGTTCTGAGAGGGGGAGGTGCCAAGCGGCCTGTGGAGGCTGAACGAAGAGGTCTGGCAGGGGTGTAGGGTCTGATGATTTTTTGCAGATAAGCTGGGGAAGACCCTTTAACTGCTTGGAAGGCTAGCACCAATGTTTTGAATTTGATGCGAGCCATGACAGGCAGCCAGTGGAGGGAAGTAAGCAGGGGGGTGACGTGTGAGTATTTGGGAAGGTTGAAGACCAGACGAGCTGCTGCATTCTGGATGAGTTGGAGGGGTCTGATGGCGGATGCTGGGAGGCCAGCCAAGAGGGAATTGCAGTAGTCCAGGCGGGACAGAACCATCGCTTGGACCAGGAGCTGGGTCGAGTAGGGGGTGAGAAAGGGGCGGATTCTCCGTATGTTGTATAGGAAGAACCTGCAAGACCGGGTCACCGCCGCAATGTTCTCGGAAAGGGACAGTCTGCTGTCCATCACCACGCCGAGGTTCCTTGCACTGGGTGACGGCGTGAGTGTGGTATCCCCGAGGGAAATGGAGAGATCCAGATGGGGAGAGGTATTAGCAGGGATGAATATCATTTCAGTTTTACCTGGGTTGAGCTTTAGATGGTGGTTGTCCATCCAGCTCTGGATGTCCCTCAGGCAAGCAGAGATACGGGCTGAAACCTGCATATCAGACGGCGGGAACGAGACGAAGAGTTGGGTATCGTCCGCGTAGCAGTGGTAGGATAGCCCATGTGCAGTGATCACAGGGCCAAGGGAGCGAGTGTAAAGAGAAAAAAGAAGAGGGCCAAGGACTGAGCCCTGGGGAACTCCTGTGGCGAGGGGCCGAGGTGTCGATACCGAACCAGCCCAGGCAACCTGGAAGGAGCGACCAGAGAGGTAGGACTCAATCCAGTCCAGGGCTGTGCCACAGATGCCCGTTGCTGACAGGGCAGACAGGAGGATGGAGTGATCCACAGTGTCGAAGGCAGCAGAGAGATCTAGAAGAATGAGGACAAATTACACTAGACAAGCTCACTAAGGCGTAGGAAAGTATTTGAAGCCATAACACTTATGTATTTGACCCAGGTCTGGCTGCGTGTATAGAAGTTCTAAGGTCATAAGTTGAAAGTCTGAAACAGCGAACATGTACATTTGGTTGGTTTGGGGAAGAACACTTAAGCCATGAGTCGCTTATCAATCTGTACTGATAACTGAGGTTCCTTACAGAATACATTCAACAAATATCCTTTCTCTCTCTTGCGTTTGAATTGTATCAAATTAGATTTTTCTTGGAAATTTTCCTTTCTGTGAACCGCCTGTGGTTCCCTTTAAAAGATTGAACTGCGGCTCGGCTGCCAACAGGCACCGTTCACACGTTTGCGATAATACGGCGGGGAGAAAAAAAACCCAAAAAAACCATGAACTCATAATGAATTACCTGAATTGTTAGGCGACAGGAAATTGTGACGGAAATTGAACTGCCTCCCGGGCGTGCTGCTGCTGCAGCTCCACACGAATCCCGAAAACATCGCGCTCTCCGATTTCCACTTCCACGGTGCGGCTGATCGTGCGCGTCGGTCTTTGGTAATGAGCGGCGTGACATAGTGCAGGTGCTCGCAGCCGAGAGGCGATATTCATAAACACCCACCTCCTGCTCACCCCCACTGCACATCTCCGTTCTGTGGGTGACAGGGCGTTTGGTGTAGCTGGTCCCCAAACTCTGGAACTCCCTCCCACTTGCACTACGGAATATCACCTCACTGTCCACCTTCAAATCCAAGCTCAAAACTCACCTTTTCACTCTTGCTTTTCCTCCCTGCTCCTAACTGACCCCTCCATCTCACTGTCGCCATGTCCCATCCTATTGTTGTTTGTTGGTTTATATACTCTATTTTATTGTCTACATTTTTGTATAGTGTCTTTTACTAAGTGTACAGTGTCTGTCCCTATATGTTGCTTTATGACCGCCACTTGCCACTACTGTACAGTGTCCTTGGGTGACGTGAAAGGCGCTTTAAATAAAATGTATTATTATTGTTATAAACGCGCCCGGCGGGTTGTGTTTCCCGCGGACCGGACGGGGTCCAGAGAGCGGTGTGTATCAGAGTCCAGGGGCTGTCCGTGATCAGGGTCGAGGGGCTGTCCGTGATCAGGGTCCAGGGGCTGTCTGTGATTGCCCCTCTCCGCCATTACGTGAGTCATGCCTCACCATCGCGCTTATCTGTTTCATCAGCAAATACGCCGAGGTCAAGGTCTGTCGCCGCGCGCTCGCCCTGCCTCCACACCGCCGGCAGACGCAATGAGATGTTTTGACTGAAATCCTTTTAGATGCCACAATGGCAGTGTGGTGTAGTGTCGCGGTGGGGGAACCGGGCTAAAGGGTTGCGGGTTTTATTCCCCGGTAGGACACTGTCACTGTTGGGCAATCCTTGGGCAAGGTACTTACAGTAGCTTGAAATACCTTTTTATTTATCTGTATTTATTAGAAACAGCACTTCTTCCACGCCTCCCCTGAATTCTCTACCCCCCCCCACCCACCCACCCCCCCCACACACACACACACACACACACACACATTCCCAACACCATTGTGTTCCCACAGACAGGTATGGAAGTTCTGTACGTTGCTCTGTGTAAAATTGTCTGTTAAATGCCTCTGAAATTATGCACCCGCATTCACCCACTGCAAATGTGGAGAAATCAACCCATCATTTATATCAAATTGCCTTTAGTTTCACGAGCCAAGGTGCGATTTGCACAGTTGCTTTTGTTAATTACTTTGGGAACCACTTTTTATAGGCATCTCTGACACCAGTGCCTACCACCTTTGAACACTGTCTACATCTCACATATTAAGCACTGTATATATTTATGACAGAACCATCTGTGGATTGCATTTCCAGTTTTGGTGACCATGTTTATTGGAACATGGTGTTTAGATTTTAACCAATCAGTGGAGCAAACGTTTAGCGAGCTGCCAATCAGGAATGTAGGTGGTTATCCATACTGAATCGACATGTTGTGCCTGTGTTGCGACATTATCAACATACTTTACATCAAAAGGAGATTTTTAAAATGTATATCCTGCTGGAAAAAAAAAGCTAGGTTTTGAAACTCGCTCGTAACTGGAAACTTCAAGCTGGTCACAGCTGGATTTTACAGCGGGGTAGTTCTTTAGCTAAATGAAGAATGTGAAAAAGGAAATGTGCCTGACCTTTTAAGTATTTCAGAAGAAACCCAGCCTCATATCTGTCACATCAGCGCTGCCATTTGCCCAAGGTACAAGTTCACCTTAGTCAATTGTTGCCATTTTATTTCACACTGCAGAAAATGACGGAACGGATGAAGTGATGAAAAATGAATTATTAATTCCCGATATCTTTTTGCATTGTTTCGAGGGCCTTGGCTTTGCTGCACTGCAGATAAAAGATGGACGGATGACCAGCCCGTGGTCTGGCATTTTATAACAAAGCAATAATCGGGCGGTCTGTACCTTACTTGGGTTGCTAGCCCTTCATCTGACAGAAGCAGCCACTGTGGTATAGAATCCCTCCCAGCAACCTTTCTTAAAATGTCCGCCCAGACAGGGTTCGGCATCTCTCCTGTCAGCAATATAGACTTTTAGAAATGATCACCCGCCACCCCCACCTCCCTTATCTCCCTCCCCCCCCCCCCCCCCCCCGCTGTATTTAATAAGGTAGTAATTTCAATCAAGGTCGTGTATTGGCTGTGCTTGATTAAGTCTGAAGGCACATTTTATGGGCAATTTCCCACGGCAGTTCCCAGTTCCCAGTTCCCCTTTGGAAAAGGTTATCAAATTGACCCGCTGAAATTGCATGCCTTCAGATACCTGTCTGGCCCCCCACACACCCCCCTCCTCAATGGCAGGATGCTGAAAGCTTGGGCAGGGAGGTGAGTTCACACTTAGACTCGACCGGGAAATTGTATTTTCCGTGTTCCCGTGGAAGAGGTGAAAATGGTGGCGCTCCATATGATTTGTGAAGGCCTCAATTGCAGGCATCAGTGCAGCTCTCCGTGTGGCCAGACTGGGGGGGAGTGTGTGATGCTCTCTCACTCGCGGGGTAGGGAGATGGCAGGTAAATATATATCGCTGCTAAGTAACGCTGGCCTACGTGCGTCGTCACCGTTAGGAGACTGGCGGCGTGTACGCGGCCGGTCGCAGTGAGTCACGGCGGCTGTGAGTGAAAGTTCCGTCCTGCGCGAGTTTTCCGGAAAGGCGTCGGATCTCAGCTGCGGCGTGGGAGGTAACTAGGTGTTGAGTTCAGTGTAGCCGGGTATAAGTTTCCCACTTCATGCCTTGCAGCGAGTTTACCCACTCGTGAGTCATCCGGGTGCTAATTATAGCTGGAACATGGGCATAAGGTGGCTGGATCAGCCGTTGAACCGTTCTTGTGCACTGCAGATAGATATATAGATCATTAAATTTATACAGCGCTTTTCTCGACGCTCAAAGCGCTTACAGTGATGAGGGGGTAAACTCACCTCAACCACCACCAATGTGTGCCACCCACCCGGGTGATGCAACGGCGGCCATTTTGTGCCAGAACGCTCGCCACGCACCCAAGGTGAGACGGAGAGGGAAAGAACAATGTTTTTCGCCAATTGAATCGGCGGAAGATTAGGTGGCAGTTCATTGTCAGGACATTGTGTCGATGGAGAATGTATTCTTGCCCAATCCGCGCCTCGCAAAAACATAGTTCAACAAATCAACAGGATAAATATTAGCTATTTCGGCTGCTGAGGTGTTGCGGTGCTGCTCTACCACAGTCACGATGGTGGGAAGGCAATTACACACACGGGCAGTCACAAATATCAGAGACTGAACGCCAGTTAGCCGGCTGGCCCGCTGATAGGCCAGTTGACGGGACTTGCTCTAAGGGCCTGGGTTGTCTCTTTGAGACGGAGCCCGAACACCGACAATCAAAGCGGGCAGAAATGTCAGGGCTGGGACCTCTCAGACGTTCAATCGCGGAGCAGGATGGCGGTACATAGGACAGGGGACGGTGGGTTTGTATGCTCTTACATTAAAAAAAGATACAAGAAAAGGTGCCTAAAACACTTGTCACTTGCGTGGTCTATTGGTACATGAATGTACCCCTAGCCAGCAACACATAATTTGTACCTTCATTCCTTGTAAACGGTACGTGTTAGTGCCAAAATAGTACATTATTGTACTGTCAGGGCATTTAGAAAATTTGACTCATAAAGAACGAAAATGTACCTCTACAGAATGTGCCCTTTCACTTTGGCCAGATTTGCATTCGAGATAATTCAGATATCTGAAGCTAGCAAGAACATAGCCATGTTCTGAATGGGCCTGTCTTTTGCCCACAATTATTTTGCATGTGTTATACATACATTGCAGGCATGCATAGCTGAAATCAATGCATTTTAAGTTATAAAAAAGGTCACTTTTTAATGATTTTTTTATGACCATGACAATTTATGGGCAACTTGCATGACAACTTGCATGTTAACCACTGTTTACTTTAGCAATGAGTTGGAGTTCTACAGTTTGTTTGTATAGCCAAGTAAGCCAATATTTCCAAGGGCTGTTAATGTAATATAGAGTAGAATATGGAAAAATTTGATTATCTTATGTTTTAAATGTATAAAATCTAAATTTTCTGTTTTTCTGACGTTACGGAGCTTGCAATCATACAATGGAAGAACATGTTTATCTGAACAGCAGACTTCCTGCTCTGATTATGTTGCATTATGGAATTCATGGAAAGTGCTTTGGGCTCTCTCCATTAACTTCAAATGAGAAAATGTAATTATACATTCAGACTGATCTGGGTCTGCCAAAACTAAATATTTTAATGATAAACTGGTATTATGGATTATTACAGGCACAGCCCTTTTTCACTAAGATAGTTATGGATTATTTATGCTATGATCACAGTTATAAAATGCACTACATTCACGAAGTTTCATATGGAGGTGCATGGGAGTGCAAATGAATTATGTTGACTGTTGTTGCTGAGTACTGAACAATAATAGGGTGAACTGTATTTAGGAACTATATTCAAGCTTGCCTATTAGACGAGCAAGATGGCTAGTCTAATAGGCAAGCTTGACTTTCCACTAGCAGAGCTAGCTATGCCCAAGTTAAACATTTTAGATTTATTTTAAAAAATTTTAGATTATATTTTCAATTGTTATTTCTATTGTCTATTCAGAGGCTCTGGTTGAAGTGTAGTAGTGTACAATCTCCGCCCTGGCAAAGTGATTCATCTGCTTCACAGGTCCGATTGAAAATGTAACGGTGACCAGCAGGGGGGTCAACGGCCTGCACTGAAAACAAAAAAAACATTATTATTATTATTATTATTATTATTATCTGTTATTATGATCGTGGAGGATTGATAAGGTGCTACTGTTAGTCAGTAATGACTCTTTGAAAGGTCACTCATTTCGGTTGCAGGCTATGGAGATGTGATACATTTGGATAGCGTCTGTCATCTGGTTTCTGATTAGATTTCCAGCCGGGCTTCACAGAATCGCACGCGCACACTGGCTTCGCTAAAAGGCCCTCTGTCACGACCAGCATCGAGCGCGGAGCTCGAAATGGAGACCAGAACGAGATCTCCCCATTCCGATAACCCCGTCATTGTTCCAGCGTGTCTGCTCAGGATGGCAGGGTATTCCCTCCTAACGCCGACACGGACTGTGGCACTATGTAGCTGCTTAAAGCAAAAAAATGACAATATTATCTGCCCAGCCCTGGGTTTTATGAAAAGCAATATGTTCCCAGACAGTACTGCTTGTTCAGATGTATTTCTGGTGTCGTGTTTTGTATACGTAACCAAGGGAACTTGGTAATACTGAGTAAACACACCTCGGGCAGAGAAAGCGCTCTGCTACTGACAATATTTCTGTTATACTGACATATTAATGGCGTGCTGAGCATTGGATCTGTAATCTGAGAGTGGGCTGAATCGGAGGGAACGCGGGCGTCGTGGGCGTTACTGTATTTACAACGCTGGTATTGTCTCTCCGGCGCACACCATGGCAGACAAAACAAAAAAAAACAAAAAAAAGATTGCTAATCACAAGTCTAAGAAAAAATAGTGTCCCAACACTTGAGCTGTGGGCTGATTGCATGCTGCCCACTCGCTTACTGAATTAAGGTGAAGAGACTCTCGACGGAAATAGCGGTGGAATCTCGGCGCCTCCTCCGGGACTCGGATATCCTTGCTCACCGTGTCGCCTCCGCACTTAGAAATCAGCGGTGGACGTGGAGGAGAACACAACCGAAGACTAATCACACGACGAGTGTTTTTCCGAAAATCTCCACGCCACATTCCTCGGGAGTCTCCGGTGACTCTCACTTTTTTTCTTTCTTTTTTTTTTTCGTGTGCCCTTGCGGGATTTGTCACCCGAGAAGATTTCCTTCCTTGTGCATTTTATGGGCCGAGTCCCGCTTCTCCCCCTGATCCCGTCTAATCCACTCTCTGAGGGAAGACGGACAGTAACAGGAAATTAGACGTCCGCTAAGATGCCCCGTTGGAAGCATCATTCTCCAGATGCTGATGAAATGGGCCATTGGAAAATGCCCTTTTGTTGCTAGGGGTTACCGCCAGGGCAGTGGTCAGTGATACGGCAGTAGCCATGCCACACTATGAGCTTCTACTGCAAGATGCCTGGAGTT
The DNA here is from genome assembly GCF_963514075.1 of Conger conger. NCBI lineage: Eukaryota > Metazoa > Chordata > Actinopteri > Anguilliformes > Congridae > Conger > Conger conger. Next base: position 47,497,750 of record NC_083770.1, on the reverse strand, counting down.
AAACATGGTTGGGCTTAGTTAGTAATAATACTAGCTAGCTAATATAATTTAGCTGACATTTTTATCCGAAGCGATTTACAGTGGATTAGACTGATTAGACAATCCCCCCTGGAGTAACGTGGGGTTAGGGGCCTTGCTCAAGGATGTGCCAACCTCCTGGGTCCCAGTCATGTACCTTAACCACTAGGCTACAGGCTGCCCCAGTCATGTACCTTAGCCACTAGGCTACAGGCTGCCCCAGTCATGTACCTTAGCCACTAGGCTACAGGCTGCCCCAGTCATGTACCTTAGCCACTAGGCTACAGGCTGCCCCAGTCATGTACCTTAGCCACTAGGCTACAGTCTGCCCCAGTCATGTACCTTAGCCACTAGACTACAGGCTGCCCCAGTCATGTACCTTAGCCACTAGGCTACAGGCTGCCCCAGTCATGTACCTTAGCCACTAGGCTACAGGTCCCAGTCATGTACCTTAGCCACTAGGCTACAGGCTGCCCCAGTCATGTACCTTAGCCACTAGGCTACAGGCTGCCCCAGTCATGTACCTTAGACACTAGGCTACAGGCTGCCCCAGTCATGTACCTTAGCCACTAGTCTACAGGCTGCCCCAGTCATGTACCTTAGCCACTAGGCTACAGGCTGTTGTTGGTGCTGGAAGTAGTCTTGGTGAGCCAGACTACAAAAAAAAAACACTTTTGAAGTGATGAGGACATTGTGAAGTAGGAATCTCCATCTTTCCGATGGCTTATTAAATCAAGGTTCTTTAAGACTGAAGAACCTGGTGGCACATGCAAAGACAACCTGTCTTTCTCAGCACGGCTGTCCAATAATCCCCCAGTTTATTTGGCTAATAATCCCTCCTCACTCACTCAGCCTCGCCTGATGTCTGATGAGCACTGACACAAAATGGCTGCCATGCATCACCCAGGTGGGTGGGTTCCGTAAATGCTACACTTCACCGCGATAGTCCGCGGGAGAATTCCAAACCACTCGCCCCTACCAATCCCATCACCGATTATACACTTTGCCTGATGGTTTTGTAACATTGTGAAGTACCCACTTGGGCTGTCGAGCAAATGGGTTAGGGAGGAGGGAAAGCCTTCAGTTCTGGGACACAAATAATTGTGAACAGCGAAATGTTCACGGACCTCTCTCTAGGTAACTGTGCCTCAGTGGTTGGGGTGGTTTTATTTCGTTAATGATGCAGTCATTACTCCAACAAGCAAATTAGCTTAAAGGGTTTTCCATTTGTTCTGATTGCAGCCTAGACCCAGTTGATGTGAATTTTTATGAACAGCACCGACAAAATACCTCGCAAAAAGTATCTAGCTAAAAAGAATATGTTCTGTTTGTGATTTTCTTTGTGGATAACTGCAGCAACTCATGAATTGGAAGACTTACATGATTTAGAAAATTGCCTTACATTTGTGTAAATTGGATTACATTAATGAGATTTACCATGGAAACGCAAGTGCAAAGACCAGCGATCAAAGTGCAGTAATATCATCTGTAGAGAACTGGAAGAAGTGATTGATAACTTGTCAACTAGCCTACAGCCCTGCTGTAAAATCCAGCTGTGACCAGCTTGAAATTACCAGCTACCAGCTACCAGCTGTTTCAAAGCAGCTTGAGCTGTTCAAAACATGTTGAGCGTGGAGGTGGTCTGAACTGGTCAACCAGCTACCAGCTCTTTTTTCTTCAGCAGGGAGAACTTTAAATTCGGCTGCACATAAGGAAGAACTACCCCACACATTACACCATATTAAATGTTCAACCACCGGCTCTATAAACGTTACAGTTAAGGCCTGATCAGGTGTCAGGGCTGGTGAAAGTGCCAGAGGAGGGGTCAGAGTTCTGTCTGAAAAGGTGGGGCTTCAGTCTGCATTGGAAGAGGGCATTCAACCAACGTGGTGCATGCTGGGTAATGGTGGATGCTGGGTAATGCGATTTGTACCATTATTTATTTTATTTATTTATTTCTCCTTTATTTATTTCTCCATTATTCTTCTACTTTTTTACGGTGAAAAATCGATGAAACTCCTTCCTGGCTACATTTGGTTGAAAAATGTGTTGTTTTATAAAAGTGTTTTATAGCTGACGAGGACATAGCCAGACTACATCCAGCTAAAACCTGAGCTGTACTGGGGTTAACCTAGTCAAAAACTTAGTTCAGCCTGGATTTCTACCCGTCTAGACTCCTGCTTTTCCCCGTTGGGTTGTCTCTTGCCTGTAACTGCGGGGAGTTGTGTTGGTCAACACTGCTGGTCCCCTCATTTCAGGCATTCCAGTTTTTCATTGCATTGCATTGCATCAGTATGATGGCGGGTGCCTTTCCCCCACTCTCGTTAAACACATCTTTTGCGTCATCAATAGGAGGGCAAGGGCTCATTAGATAATGTGTCAGGGATGAGGGGGGGGAATTTTGTTGAGGAGGGGGCTCCATCTTCTCTGCAGGCAAACAGCAAACCCCCCCCTCCATGGATCAGTTGACCGATGGCCCCTGGGCATTATGGGACATTGAGTCCACAATGCTTTGCTGTGTGTACATTAATTTCAGCAGTGATCATTTCAACAACCAATTCTAGTCTCCCTCTCTCTCTCTCTCTCTCTGTCTTTCTCTCCCTTTCTCTCCCTCCCTCTCCCTCTCTCTTTCTTTCCCTCCCTCTGTCTCTCCCTCTTTCTCTCCCTCTCTCTCTGTCTTTCTCTCCCTTTCTCTGTCTCTCCCTCTCCCTCTGTCCCTCCCTCCCTCTCTCCCTCTCCCCGTCCGTGAGACAGCAGACGCACGTAGATGACTCACTCATCTCTCCATCTCAGCGTGTGCTTTTCTCTCCCCAACTCTCCACGCTGGCTCTCATCACATCGGAGTGGCCCCGTGACCCCCGCCCCCCCCCCCCCCCCCCCATCCTTTCTCCTGCTCGCCCCCCCCCCCCCTCCAGCGAAGGCTAAGCTCACAGCTCCCCGCAACACCGGGATGTGTCCGCTTGCGGACGGCTGTAGGGACTGAGCGAGAGGCTTTTGCAGCAGCAGCCCCAGCTGCCATTCGGTGTCAGTGCGAAAATAGCTCCTTCAGAAGCCTGTATTTTTCATTCATGCGCCTCCCCGCAATATTCACAGCTGCTCTCTGAAGATAGGAATGTGACAGTGCAGCCCATAATGTTATTTTATCGTTTTTGATGAACATGCAGTCCTTCACAGAAAAAACAAATTGCACATTTTTTATGGTAAAATACCGGGGACTGGGCTGCCAGAGCCGTGCCGTATAAATAATGGGAGTAATATGTTGGGCATATGGTAGCAGGCTGTTTATCTAACAAAATGTTAAATATATTATGGTCTTTCAGCGCAAAGTAACACAATTATTTCCATTTCAGCTGTTTAGAATTTGGTACCTTTTGCCATTTTTCAGACTTTTACCATAAAATTCGCTGACATTTATGATGTGTTGGTTTGAATTAGAATTTTTCTTACTGTTTTTTTTATTTTTTTATTTCTATGTTTTATGGAAACGACTGTCCTGTGTACAATAGGAAGAAAATAAAACACAATCAATACAGAAAAATGCTAATTCAAACTACCACTGTGACAAATGTATACCCTGTAGTCCCCATTTTGTTATCAATTGTGAAATGTCATGTAACATTATTTCATACCATGGATACCTGAGTGAGGTTACTGATGCACTGCAGTTTCTAATTCATGGTCTGGTGCTGTACTGCCTGTCAGAAATAAAGATTTGTTGATCTATGATTATTTTTCTGATCGAAAATCCGACAGACGGCAGAGCCAACAGGAGACTGTCTGTCTTGCAGTCAGTACATTTTAAAGCTTTTTATATCTGAGATAATTAAGCAAAAATGTATGTACATTATGACATGGTTTTGAAAAAGGTGTGTATAAATATTTTGATACCACTTGTTATTGCCTGGACATGTAGTCTAGTGTCTACTTGAGGGCTTATAGTGGGTTTAACGTCACTATAGCACTGAGTCATGCCTTAATGTCGTCTGAAGTCAGAGTGTGTATGTCTGCACTTACTGTGTTCATACGTGTTCACACACACGGGTGTGTGTGTGTGTGTGTGTGTGTGAGAGAGAGAGAGAGAGAGAGAGAGAGATACATCAATCTGTGAACATGAACTGTGGTTAAACGACAGCAAGTTTAAATTACAGGATGGAGATGAAGTTGAAAAAGTCATCTGTGATTCCATCAGATGCTGGCTGATTGGAGGGATTCTTCTCCCGTCTAATTAGGTTACTCTCTGAGGCTTTCGGTACAAATTCTCACGCTTGCTCCATGTGCTTATGAAAAAAATGATGTCTTTATTAGTTGTCGGCTCCGATTTAATTTTGCAAGCCAACCTGTCGTCACCAAATTGGATGGCTAAATTATTCAACAGTCCAATTCTTAGCAAAAAAAAAAAACACATTTAGTACATTTTGATACCCCTCCCCTGGCTTCAAGATATACTCTATTGAGCTGCACCACAGCCCGGCGATGTTATCGCCTCCAGGCAGGCCCCAGTGACACTGCCAGAGGACATTTATTAGCAGATAACACGCTTAATGCGGATGCTATGAAAGTGGGTAAAGTGAACTCCTCCAAATACAAATTCACGGACTGATCTGTGAAGAATAGGGGCTCGGGAATCAGCGTGGGATCGGAAAATGCACAAAGTAACCGTTTGGCGTGTCATCGAAAAACAAGCTGGGATGTGTTTGCAGTGGATGTTGCTGCTGCTACCATCTGGGTTTTTTTTGGGGGGGGGGGGGTCCTGTCATCGTGGACAACAAATGTTTGATGGAAGCTCGAGGAACGTTCCCCAGATGTTCTGTCGCTTAGGTGTGTTTCATAACCCTGCCTAAAAAGCACAGCAGTGTTGTTTTAAATTTAGATTTCTCACTGTCTCAGCCGTTGGAAGCCTCCAGCGATGAAGGGCGAGTGAAAGCTGTGGAGCAGATATTTTTGCAGAT
>NC_083770.1:47485283-47490283 GCF_963514075.1 Conger conger | reverse complement strand
GTTTAGCGCTTGGATCAGAGGCCGATGGGAATACCTATTAGCTGCTGGAAGTGGTTGTTATTGGGGTTCAGAGGGGAGAAGGACAGCCTTCTCTCCGGACCAATCAAAAGAGAAAATTCGATGTCACGGTGCGTCAGGGGGCCACTGAGCTGTTGGCAGGAGCTGTTGTTCTTTCACACGACATCCGAGGTCACTGTGTTCTTTAAAAAAAACCGTGGCAATGGCGACTACCCACGGCAATTACTGAAGACAGCAGGGAGGTTCCCCAGCATCCCGGATAAATCCCCACGCCAGAAGTAGATTATGCCCGATCCACAGTATTATTGGCTCGATGGGATCTTGCTACACAAAATGTGGCGGTGAGCATTTTGACTCAAAATGGCCGCCAGGTTGCCGCTGTGAGATCATAAGCACGAAGGCCTGTATACGTTTTGCTCCCATCTGGTGTTTATGGAGTGTAGCCTTAGAACTGTGGGAACATTCTGCCTGCATGACATCCGGCAAAAACGCGCTTGCTAGATGTCAGGCACACTGCAAGAGACCTGGGGGCAGATTCACCAAACGATTGCAGGGTGTAAAAGAGCACTGCCAAATGTCAGATGGTATTGAGTAAGAGCACACCGTTGGATCTGTATGCATTAATTATGACATTAGCGAAGGCTTTATTCCACAGCTCATTAACCCGCGTTGAGTATGTAGTTTCATGTGCGTCTGTAGAATTGCACTCTCCAGTATTGACTTCGCAGAATCTGCAGAAGTGGTCTCGAGGTAATTGTTGAAGCTGAAATAGCGTAGCTGCCTCCTTTGCAACGCTGATTCTTCTGAAAGGTGTTAAAATGGCTGCCTTCGGCGCTAAATGGTGAAGTCCTTTAATATCTTTGATACGATATCATTTGTGATGGGAGAAAGCGTCAGGATAAAGGAGAGTATTTTTCTATAAATTGTAAAATTCATCAAGCCATGCATGTGACCACAAATGGAACCGCTTGAAAATAAAAATCTGAGGGATCTGTCTGATTTCCGTGACACCGTGTGTGTGCACGTGTGTGTGCACGTGTGTGTGTCAGGGCTACTGACTCCCACACGTTCACAGTGGCAGTCACACTCCGGGACGACGTGAGAAGGCATCGGTGCGCACATTCGAACACCCGGCACGGTGCAGATGAAATATTCATTCGGAGTCATTTCCTCATAAAAGCCTATGAATTTAATGTTTTTATCAAGCTTCCAGCCTCTTTTTTTTTTTTTTTTTCGCGATGACAACAATAGCCGCTATGCTAAACAGCCTTGATGACATCGAAGACGAACGAGTCTATGAGTCAGGCGGACTCGACGGACGACGCCTCTCTCTCTCTCTCTCTCCCTCTCTCTCTCTCTCTCTCTCTCTCTCTCTCTCTCCCTCTCTCTCTCTCTCTCTCTCTCTCTCTCTGTGTGCGGGGAGATCTGACAGGCAGCCATCGGCTCCGCTAATCGCTAACGGTGTGATGGCTGCAGCCGATCGAGCGGAGCCCGTGCCAGTTGGAGCGGAGTCCGCTCCGAATACAGCCCCCCTGCCAGGGAGCCCCTGACTCACCGGAACCCCCCCCCCCCCCCCAGCTGCCACACGCCCCCCCCCCCCAGCAGCACTCACACGTCGCTCTGTCAGTCCTGATTCCCAGATGTCTGCTCGAGCTTCTCTATAGAACGACCGCCATCCACACCGGCATCACCCTGACGGCACAAAGCACTTCACCCGCGCCTAGAAACCGATATTTTTTGCACCTTTATTATTGGGTGAGAGAACTATAGGCGACCGGAGAGGGGAGAAAAAGGCAGGGTTGAGATTTCTGTTCTGTCCCTGAGCCGATAGCAGCGGATGTCACCGTTCATGTTTTTGGACAGGATCGAACCTTGATTCACTTAAGGCCATCAGCACGTGCAAGACCTTTTAGCACAATATAAACCAATAACACAGGCAGTGATTGGTCCTGGTATTTGTTCTGCACTAATCATTGGTTGTGTTATTAGTCTTGCATGTGCTAAAAGGTTTGCACATGCTAAAGGTTGTAGTAAAGAGGGCTACAGACTGATATCACACGTCTAGTGAGCCCTCACCATAGACCCGTGTAGGTGATAGATGTTAAAACAGACAGAGGTGTGGTGATGAATGTTAAAACAGATGGAGGTGTGGTGATAGATGTTAAAACAGACGGAGGTGTGGTGATAGATGTTAAAACAGACAGAGGTGTGGTGATAGATGTTAAAACAGACAGAGGTGTGGTGATGGATGTTAAAACAGATGGAGGTGTGGTGATGGATGTTAAAACAGACGGAGGTGTGGTGATAGATGTTAAAACAGATGGAGGTGTGGTGATAGATGTTAAAACAGACGGAGGTGTGGTGATGGATGTTAAAACAGACGGAGGTGTGGTGATGGATGTTAAAACAGATGGAGGTGTGGTGATGGATGTTAAAACAGATGGAGGTGTGGTGATGGATGTTAAAACAGATGGAGGTGTGGTGATGGATGTTAAAACAGATGGAGGTGTGGTGATGGATGTTAAAACAGACGGAGGTGTGGTGAATGCGTTCGGCGGAAGGCGTCTCGGGACCCGCCTCTTTGGAGGAAGGGACTGATGTAACTATTTTAATCCGGGAGCGAGGCTCCGCCCGGCTCGCACTGAGCTGCAGATGATGGCGGCAATTGTGTTCTCTGTTATTCTGCTCCTATCTTCTCACTTCCTCTCTCTCTCTCCCTCTCTCTTTTACTCTCTCTCTCTCACTCTCCCTCCCTCTCTCTTTTACTCTCTCTCTGTCTCACTCTCTTTCACTCTCTCTTTCACTTTCTCTCTCTCTTTCACTCTTTCTCTCACTCTTTTACTCTCTCTCTCTCCCTCTCTCTCTTTTACTCGCTTTCTTGCTGTCTTAGCCCCCCCCCCCTCCCCTCCTCCTCTCTCGGACAGGGATGAGAGATGGAGCCAGCAGCAAGCCCGGTGTAATTAGCCCAGTGATTACAGTAACATTTACGATGGCGCTCGCAAAGTCAGGGTTCATCTCCTTTTCTCTGCCAGGGTGAGACAGCACTGAAATGTCAAGCACAGCCACCTGCCCTTTCACACCCCCAAACACCCCCCCCTCCCTCCCCAAACACCCCCCAAACACCCCCCCCCCTCTCTCCCCAAACACCCCCCGCTCCCTCCCCAAACCCTAACCCCACCTCCCCCCCTCTCCCAAACAACCCCCCCTCCCTGCCCAAACAACCCCCGCTCCCTCCCCAAACCCTAACCCCACCTCCCCCCCTCTCCCAAACAACCCCCGCTCCCTCCCCAAACCCTAACCCCACCTCCCCCCCTCTCCCAAACAACCCCCACTCCCTGCCCAAACCCTAACCCCACCTCCCCCCCTCTCCCAAACAACCCCCCCTCCCTCCCCAAACCCTAACCCCACCCCCCCCTCCTCTCCCAAACAACCCCCGCTCCCTCCCCAAACCCTAACCCCACCTCCCCCCCTCTCCCAAACAACCCCCGCTCCCTCCCCAAACCCTAACCCCACCTCCCCCCCTCTCCCAAACAACCCCCCCTCCCTGCCCAAACAACCCCCGCTCCCTCCCCCAGACAACCTTGTCTGCCCCCCTCCCCCCCAAACCCTAGCCCCACCTCCCTCCCTCCCTCCCTTCCCCTAATGGGAGCGCTCACTCTTTCATCCCTAAGCTAGGGGTGCCGCTACCCCTACCACGACAGACACGGACGCGCGTCATCACGTGCTGACGTCACTCAGAACTAAGGGCTTCTGTCTTTTCTTCAGCCAGTGCAATGAGGGCAAATCTCCAGGGTCTCTAGGCAACTGATCCCCCTCCTGCACTATTTATTTATTTGGGTTTATTTTTTTGTGTGTGTTTTGATTGTTTCCTATTGACCTTCCTCTGAACCCCCGCACTCATCGCAGTCCAACCCCAAAACAGCGCCGCAAAGAATCAATCAACAGGCACAGCTGGTCACAGACAATTGGGCAATTATTCTAATCCGCCTAATTGCTGTTTTTATTTTGTATAAGCGCTTGTGTTGGGAGCTCTGCAGTGTACGGTCGCAACTTTCCCCCAATCTGTCGCCTCTGAAATAACATCGGTATCAGTGTGCCTGACATCACTTCCCTGATGGATGTTCTGCTCCCTGATGGATCTTCTGGTCTTAGTGCTGGAAGGCTTTGTCTGTCTTCTCTATTGGTTTGTCGAGTGTTTTATAAATACGGTCAATTTTCTGGTAAAGACAGACGAAGCTTACACTGAAATGATTGCAAAACGCCAAGAGAAATAATACAATCACATTATTACCGCATTACCAGGCAGAACTATATATTTTGCCGCTTGTGCTCCTGCCTTCATGGAGTGGATCTGTTGCATTTTAAAGTATTCTGTTGCAAACTGCCATTTTCCCTCAGATAAAGGCTTGCTGCTTTCATCTAATGAGATGTAACTGGTCACAGAGAGCGCCTGAGTCAAACCAGATAAGACCATAGAAAGTTAGTCAATATCTTGAGATTAATTTGAAAACGGAGCCAAGGAAAGCATTTCTGACCAGCTTACCAAAACACAGATGGATTATATTTTGTACATTTCTCTCCTCCAGAGAAACAAATAAACAACCAGGGGGGAAACCCAAGAGTGGATGGTAAACAGGCAGATGCGTCACGGAGAGAAAGAGTGAGAGAGGGAGAGGGAGAGAGAGAGAGGAGAGAGAGAGAGAGAGAGAGAGAGAGGGAGGGAGAGAGGGAGAGAGAGATAAAGGGGAGAGGGAGGGAGGGAGAGAAAGACAGAGAGGGAGAGGGAGAGGGAGAGAGAAAGAGAGAGAGAGAAGGAGTGGAGAGAGAGGAGGGTGAGAGGGAGAGAGAGAAAGGGAGAGAGGAGGGTGAGAGGGAGAGAGAGAAAGAGGGAGAGGAGAGAGAGAGGGAGAGAGGGGGGAGAGAGAGGGAGAGAGAGAGAGAGAGAGAGGGAGAAAGAGAGGGAGAAAGAGAGGGTCCAGCCC